>NW_013666115.1:402349-406729 GCF_000517525.1 Limulus polyphemus | reverse complement strand
TACCACTATAAGCTATGCATGTTTCTAAATATAAATTCAACCTAAACAAACGTCGATATTAAAATAAATATATAATAATAAATTCGTCCGTTATGTACAATCGAATTTTCTTATATAAACAAGATATTAAAAACATGTAGTCTAACTCTGTGAATGTTTTATTGGCACATGTTCAAATATCAGGGGTCATTGTGGTAGGAAATAAAGAAAAAGTAGTTTATCACAACCATTTTATTTCACGTTTTTCTCGAGTACTTTACAAGAATGGCTCAGATCGTTTTGATTCTGTTCGCCAGATCAGAACACAGACCATTTTAGCAACACTTTACGTGAAAGATCATTTATGATTTTATTTAAAAGCTCAACAAGCTTATTGTGAATGGAGTATGAATCGAGGTTTTTGCTATTGTATGTTATGTTCAACGTTTCGACTTTTTAGCTTTCGTTAGCTTGCAAGAATACACGATCAGGGCTACAAATAATACTGAAATACGTTCGAATAAAGAAAAAAAAAGAACAAATATTAGAGAGACAGACTGACCTGTGCATGACCGGTTTACTAAACACGTAATATACCTACGAAATTTCAAAACAGAAAACAAAACAAAACACAATAGCAACACGTTTTGCAGATAAACACAACTTTCCTCTCTTAGAAAATTCTTCCACATTTTGTACACAAATTCTATAATATTATTGGACGTTAAATATAAATAAGGTACATATATCAAGCAGGAATATCCAAAAATATAACTTAAATGTTGGCTGACTACTTTAATAAAAACTATTTTCCGTGTTTTACTAAATACTTTATATTTCACTCATTTTAGTATTGCGTTTTTTTTGTATCAACAGTGAGAACGGAATGGTTTTTAATTCATGATTAACAACATAACTCCGTTTACCCAGTTATCTTTTCTAAAACTTATTTCTATGTTAATGAGTTTAGCAACTATTGTCTTCCCAACAATACTTCCTGACGTTATAACAATGTAAACTGACTGAGTTATCTCATACAACGGCACGTGAATATTGCTTAACACTCAAATTCTTTTATCTTTATTTCAAATGAATTTCAATTTTATTTGTATTCAAATCGTGCAAATTCCCGAATACGGCTAGAAGTTAAAATATTGAACATAAGTTTAACTTATTCTATCTTATTTTCAGTATTTGATCTATCTGTCTTTGAGATACGAAGTAAAAATGTAGGAGAAATTATTTTCCAGAACGATATTACATTATGATGTTCTGTGAGTCGACTTAGTGGTTTCGTTTATTTTCGTACGTAATTAATACAGTTTGTTTCTATTTTATTGAAACTTCAAAAACACGCGTCATTTGCTTAGCTTTGCCAATTATTCTTTGTCATTGAAACATATTCTGAACAAACGAATTAATATAGCCATATTAGAAAATGCTTTAAAAATGCAGTATATCAGATTTCATAGTAATACCTTTTTTTCTAAACTGCCATTCTTTTATGACTGCAGAATTAATAACCGCCAAGTTAAACTAATCGAGGCTTAATTTAATCAGTTTATTTGCCAGACATTTCGAGCAGAGGATTATAATTTGGAGTACCAGAATCTTTGATTTTGACATCAAAGTAATTATTCATATTGTTGAAAAATAAGTTGGAAACGTTCAAGATTGTTCTAATATCAGTAAATAAAAGTTAATACCACTTGTTTATATGAAGTAATTCAAAAATATATTTTTAGATGCGTTCACAAACTAGGCTGTAATCAAGGTATCCTATATTAGGACTGTAGCATGTGATTTTTCTTGGCAAATCCATAACACTATTATATATGTTATATAAACTGCATTTACGAAAACCTAAATAATTGTAATGAGTTGTTTCCATTGATCTCACTTAGCTAATTGTTACTTTATCTATATACGCCATAACCAAATATAAACGTATTGTACGTTTGAATTATAAAATTTCTGAGTAAAAATTCACATTTACAATCATTTCACTATTCCAGACGTGTAGTATTTAGACTCAAAATTTAGATTTGGTCTATTTTTTATGAACTTGTTGATACTGTTATTTCGAAGAGCTTGTAAGTCACAGTAGCAAGATAAGCGAGAAGTTTAATATAAACGTTATATGATAAGGAAGTTTTCAGTTGCTTTTATGTAGGTCATAATCAAGATGTTAACTAGCAACAATTAATACTTGAAAAATATTTCTCAGATCATAAAGATAATTTTGATACATTCATATGAATACAAATATGTTCAGTGTTGGAAGAGTTTTCTATACAGACACCATATCATCTTGGTAGTTTTAGCTATAATGTACATAGAATGGGACAATGATTCGACTTTTATGCTGAAGCCTTCTTCAGGACGAAGAAGACCACTCTAACAACAGATAGGAACAGTCCATTATAGCCAGAACTCTACTACCATGTTTGCATTGCCCAAAATACTCTCGAAACACCACCATATCAAAAGCAATTGTCCAAATGGAAACATTGAAATTGAAAAAGTTTAAATCATGATGTCAAACTCAATATTTTATTTTGTTTGCCCATATAAACGCAGACACTTACTATAGATATCTTTATGCATTTTTTTTATTATCTAATCATTGTTTCATGTAACTATTCTTTAAAACATCTTTAATTAGAAACGAATACGATTTTAACAAAAACTAGAACTAATACGAATCCTTTGTAAGCAAACTGAGTTTGAATAACCTGGAGTAATAATTCAAACTGTTTTTGAATAAGTCTTTAAATGCATTTAGGTGTTTGGATCCCTTATTGATTTACTCAGTCGAGATCATTCGTGACACTTTCTGAAACTCCTAACATGAATCTTTGCTGAGAACGTTATATACTCCAGAAAATAATACAATATGAATATCATAAGACATTCCTTTATAAATGTCTTCATTCTAAAACTATATGCCGAAGGATTACAAGAACTTCATATCAATTTTCTAGACGGTTTGGTTGCACCACAAAGAATTGTCAAACCCATGAAGCAATCAAATATAAATTTTAACTCTGTGATTAAAAAACATAAAGCACTAAACTTATCTAGAGATAGTTTTATTAGCCAGTGGCATTGGTAAAATAATAGGTTTGTTATGAATTTCGCGCAAAGCTACACAAGGGTTATCTGCGCTAGCCGTCCCTAATTTAGTAGTGTATGACTAGAGGGAAGGCAGCTAGTCATCACCACCCACCGCCAACTCTTGGGCTACTCTTTTACCAACGAATAGTGGGAATGACCGTCGCATCATAACGCCCACACAGCTAAAAGGGCGAGCATGTATGGTGTGATGGGGATTCGAACCCGCGACCCACAGATTGCGAGTCGAGCGCCCTAACCACCTGGGTAGGCCGGGCCATAAATAATAGGTAACTTTAAGCCTCGTACACTAAGCTGATTCCATAGGGAGTTACTTTTTGATTTTCAGATGATTTTACTCATTACAAATAATTAAGACACGGCTTAAGCTCTAACAACCCGTTGTCTCTAAATTAGATATAAAAGCAAGAAATAAATAAATACATATAATTTTTCAAATAATAGTTTTGGAGTATCTGAAGGGAATATAATGTTAAGTACGGTAGTACTTAAGAGTGAAGATCAACAATAATTTGAAATAATTCACGCGCCGATAAAACACCCTATCGGATTCCTACACGAAATAAACAACCATTCAAATTATTGATAACGAAATATTATACGCATGTATATACTAATAGTACGCAATAAAGGTCGCTGACATTTCTTGTACAAGAGTATTAAAAAACTATGAATTTTAAAATGACCTAGAGATCCTGCTATAAAACTAATGAAACAAGAAATAAAACCACAGTCACAAATTGATAAAATTTAATCCTTACTTTGGCCTACAGATAAGTGTATGAAGCTGTCAAAGTAGGGATTAAATTTTATAAATTTGTGATTGTGGTTTTAGTTCTTGTTTCATTACTTTTTATAGCAGGATTCTTTATTTCAAAATTCATAATTTTTTAACATTATTATTTCTGTACTTTTTGTGTTATAACTGTATAAAGTATATATTTTACCTTTTGAAACTGTTGAGTGTCTATCCATCGACATGTAGCGCCATCCGTTGGGTTAAAAATATATTTAAGTATGTGCATGATATGTTTACCATTTATATTATACTTGTATATATATATATATATATATATGGATTTTTACTGTAATATCAAAAGCGAATACCCACAGACCAGTTAAGCAAGCTGGAGAAATCGTGTAGCGATATTCCGAGGTAGGTAGTAGACGAAAAAATTGCTGTTTTAGAAAATCTTCAATTGTTATATCGGAATCGTTAGCGACCTTTTTAGTTGTATTATTATTATATATGCGCATAATATATCG
>NW_013666115.1:394024-401370 GCF_000517525.1 Limulus polyphemus | reverse complement strand
CACAAATTAGCTAGCATAAATCAGTTAAATGACAAAAACTTAGGTGTCTATTTACTTGTAACCACTCAATGTATATATAAAAAAGTCCACATTTCAGCCCAATAAGCTCCTACACCTATGTTTTAAGAGTTAAAACAATTATTATGAAAAAAGTGTTTACCATGAATCGCCACAATGTTTTTAATTTACTTTTTCATCAACTGAAGCTGTTTGTGATTTCCAGTACAAATTTAGGATAACTCTACCGATCATAGAAAAAATATTTAGCATCCTAAAAGTAAATTTTAACAGAAAAAAATATATATATTGAATTGATGTAATATATATATATTGGTTTATTTTAACACAAAGCTACACAATGGCCTATTTGCGTTCTGTACACCTCAGGAAATCAAGCACTGGATTTTAGCAAGTGACATGTAATTATGTTTCTTAGGCAAATACTGGTTCCATCTTTATACAGACTCGTAATAAACTCATTTAAATATTAAAATCTAACATATCGCAGACTTCACTTGTTTGACGAATAGACTTCACACAAAAACAACTGCCGCTGAGCTTTACATGATATGCAATAAACGAGACCCTACAAAGGCATGATATTACCGTGTTAGAAGCTTTTCTGTTCCGTTACACGTCATAAATGCCACCTTTCGTCATCCTCCCCATTTCTCAGTATTTTAATATTTTTCTTTGACTACTATAGGCTTTAGAAAACATTGGTTAAATCCTATGTTCTCTTCGTGCAGATATATACATGTTTAGTAAGCAACTAAAATATAATAGCTGAATTTTATTTCAAAAAACTATTTTAACATGAAAGCATGTTGTAATCCAATAAATTACATTTGCCAGTCTTAATTTCGTTGCCCTTGTTAGACATTTGCAAAAACATTCTAAATATGTAGCTCAAAATATGAATAACAAAAATCGCCATGGTAACGCATTTGAAAATCTAACTTTATTATCCCGTCGACGTTATTTTAAAAATAGAACGTAGATATCTAATTTACAAAAGTCTGTAAGGAGAAGGTAGTTTATTACTTCTACAGAAAGACTGTTAATTTATTTCGAGGCATGCTACTTCATCGTTCCATCTTGACATAAATTAAACTTCTTTTTCCCTTTTCTCGTTTTTAGCTTTCAGATAATTAATATACTATACCCAATCCCCAATAGATGACGCTAAGTCACATATTATCATTTGTTAGTCATGTTTTCATCACGGATAAGCCTACTGCGATTTTGACTACTACTAATTACATGTTCATAATTCAGTACATGTTATGTATATGTTATGTTGGTTTTATCAGCTGAAATTATAATATAAATTTAATCAAGAAAAGGTCCTGAAAAAATTAACGAATTTCCCCTTAATTACCACAACACCAATACATGCACGTAATTTTTTCTTAAACTTGAAAAATACATCACGGGATTTTAATATGAATTATTTAACTTCGGTGAGTCGAATTACTTTCAAAATAAAATAAAAAAACTACATTTTCGTTTTATTTTTTGATACCAGCTTTAGGGTTAATATAAGTGAAGTTCAGTATGCTTAACGTAATTCATGACCTCCAACATGGTTTTCGAACTGTTTTCAAATGTTAGGTATTGTTGCGAACATTAAGAAAGGATATACAAGTTATTCCTGACACACAATGAGAAAAAACACGATAAAGAAAAATGTTTCAAGATGGACTGAAATTTAAGCTGCATTAGCTATTTTATGATAGATATTTTACAGCTGGATTACTGTAATTACTACGTGGCAGCGAAACTTTGAATATGTAGTTATGAGGAAAATTTATTTTAAACGATTCTGGCCTTTTTTGATGGAATATATGTTAAGAGGTTTTTAAAGTTAGTTATTATATAATCCACTCCTGATAACTTTTATTTTGCAAACATCCAAGATTGGTTTTCTCGATTCTAATTCGCAGTAACCATGCGTGATAAGGGCAACTTTAGAATGTTTCGTGTTGAAAACGATTCAAAGTGAAGTTAAAAAAAAATATTGTGAAGTCCACAAGTATTGATTTGATATACGGACTGGCGTTACTGTCGGAAAAAATAAAATCCAAAAGGGCCAGGTGTTTTCTCTGTAAGGTAATACATCTAGAACTGTGAAAGGAAATTACCGCCTATCGTGCGAATATATAGACTTACACGCACACAGATATGTATATATATATACATATGTACATATACGCAAGTCTGACTATGTTTTGGTCTGGCTTTGATTAGCACCTAATGTGTGAATGAGAAGAGAGTCAATGTATTTGGTTTTTACAAAAATATATCGTGTAGCAATGGATTTAAAAAATTCATCTTCTTGGGTCAGAGAGTGTGTGTGTGTGTGTGTGTGTATACAGCCTTCTTTTGTGAGTTACATCTTAACTGATTTTACAGACGAGGCTAAACAAAGGGCATTTACTCGTTCACATGTCAAAAGTTTTTAGATTCAATAAGGTGATTCCTGTTTTATGTTTCCTGATTTTTTGCAAAGTTTGAAGACGCTGTTTCGGTTTTGTGAAAAAACTTTAAAAGTTCCATTGACAGTTTCTTAAAGTTTGAATTTCACGCAAAGCTACATACTTTACCAGTGATAGACTAGAGGGTAGGCAGCTAGTTAACATTACCCACTGCTAACTCTTGGGCTACTCTTTTACTAACAAATTCATCGTCACATTATAACGCCCCCACGACTGAAAGGACTAGCATGTTCGGTGACGGGGATTCGAACCCGCAACCTTCAGAGTGCGAGTCGTCATGCTAGGCTGTTTCTTGAAGTGTTCACTGCAATGATAACTACGTATTAATTTTTTCATTGTGTGTGTACAATTTAATAGTAATGCTATTCATCACTTCCTTAGTACTCAAGACGCAAATATTAATTCAATAATTTCAGTTTTATATACTATATTTATAATTATGTTCATGCAGGTTAATTAGATGAAGGTTGTGTATTTTAATGTCAAGTCAGCTCGTGGTGATTCGGGCTTGATTCTTAGGAATAAGAAGAAATCACATAAACAAGGCTAAACAAAGGTCATTTACTCTTTCACATGCCAAAAGATTTTAGATTCAATAAGGTTATTCCTAGGAATAAGAAGGTATCACATAAACAAGGCTAAACAAAGGTTATTTACTCTTTCACATGTCAAAAACTTTTAGATTCAATAAGGTTATTCCTAGGAATAAGAAGATATCACATAAACAAGGCTAAACAAAGGCCATTTACTCTTTCACATGCCAAAAGCTTTTAGATTCAATAAGGTTATTCCTAGGAATAAGAAATCATATAAACAAAAATTTATAAATAATGATCAGCTTATAAATCAATTTGTCCAAAGTAATTTCATCAGTTAGTTTAAAAAAAGAACAACAACAAAAAACTGAAACCTCCCGGATTGTGGAGTTCATTTTGATAACTGAATCCTTTAACTTATATTTTACGTACACATGCATGGGTAATATAGTGTTTATGTACATACTGTATAAAGAACTTACGGCGGAAACTTTATTTCAAATTACAAAAAACGATTCAAAGGGAATTATTTTCACTTCAGTGTCACTTGAAAGTATCTATACGTGCCCACACACACATGTATATGAGGGCTGAGTGAACGTCTCTTTATTTCTGAATGTGTGCTTGGGCTATTCTTTAAAAATTTCGTTAAAAGATAAAACACAAAGACATGTGATGATTTTTATGTTTCAACCGAGAAAACATAATTTCGTCAAAAAAAAAAGGACTTGTGTAGCTGAGTTGCTTCCACAAGAGATTATCGTTTTCTACTTACAACTAACGAAAGTTGACGCACGACACACAACAAATAATTTTTACGTATTTCTTTTCCTCGCCTTCAGTTTTACAATTTTTCAAAAAAGATTAATTAAATAACAAAGTATGTTAGTGATACATTCTTTTAGGTATCTTTAGAAATGAAAAGAATCTGAAACTTAAGAAAATATGTTGATGAAATTAGTAAACAGTACATAAAATTATGTTTTTCTTTCTATCGCCGTCCTTAATAACCTGATGGCCTAGCCAAGCAGTAAATGAAACAAATACAATAAAGCTGAAATTCATTTTCAAACATTTCATTTCGGCGTTAAGCACAGTATGAGTTTACATTAGCAATATAAGTGTTGTAGTGTAATTGACCTGATGAACTTTGACAATGAATGAAACGCATTTTCTTCTTCAATTTCGAATAGACAAAGCACTGTTGTAAATTTATTATGCTCTGGTTTGTTTGGTTTGTTGTGAATTTCGTGCATAGCTACACGAGGGCTATCTGTGATAGCCGTCTCTACTTTAGCAGTGAAAGATTAGAGGGGAATGTAGCTACCCATCAGAATCCACCACCAACTCTTGGGCTACTCTTTTATCAACGAATAGTGAAAATGACCGTCACATTATAACGCCTTCAGGGCTGAAAGGGCGAGCATGTTTGGTGGGACGGGGATTCGAACCTGCGACCCGCAGATTGCGAGTTGAGTGCCCTAACCACCAGGCCATGTCAGGTCACTATTATGCTCTGTAATTCTATGTTACCGATAACAACAACAATTTAAAATCTTCTTCCTTTTATCTTAAAAGTAAGTTATCCCCTGCTCTTAATAAAATATACATTTGAAGATTAAAGATAGAGTTAATAGAGTTATATTATCTTCTTTTTTTTCTATTAAAGAAGAATGAAGAATGAATAATAAAAGCGAGTATAATTTAGCATTTTAAAGCTAATTTACATATAGCATATTTTTTTCGTATTTGTTTTTATTGCAAAGCTACTAACACTGGCCCCTAATTTTGAGCTACTGACTAGAGGAAAGACAACCAGAGCATCACATACTACACACGCTAAAGATTGACTTTAATGCTTATAACGCACTCACAGCTTAAACTACAGCAAATATTTTGTATTATCTAACGAATTCGAACCCAGCTCGCCGTCTATGAAATCCAAAGCTTTATCGCAAGACTGACCAGCGCCCTCCGTATTTGTGACAATGAGTGACATAAATATTACCTTCGTATTATAGTTTGGAACATATAGTTTTGAGTTCAATGTTTTACACACTTTGAGCAAAATACAGACATAATTCATTAAACAACTCGTATTTATCATTCAGAACAGAACACACCTGGTGATCTAGGGAAATAATAGGAGGGTAACGCACAAAACCCTCCGTGCAGATGACCCTGATAAACCAGCCCAACATGCCTTATTGGGCAATGGTAGCACCATGAATATAAGTTTCAACAAGGATTTCACCACTGTACAGCACCTCAGTAAGTGTCCATTGATTTTGGTTGATGATCTGACCGTGTCCTTTCGGCTATACTTCCTGTATCTGTTAGTTTTCTATCAAATCTGTTGAGAGTAACAGCTGTGCATGACCCGCGTCTCATATTGTTCATGTGGCTATGTGTACACAGTACAGCTTCATCAACATGATTACATGTTCTAAACTTAACATCGATTTGACCTTCCACAGTTAGCAACAATCAAACGGAAGTTTCTTTTTGGCCTGTGCTTATATACCAACATAGTTTGCATATAACCATGTGTGGTGCATCTAGTGTCGTCCCCCAGTATGTTAGCGGTAAGCTTACGGATTTAGGACGCTAAAATCCGGGGTTTGATTCCCGCGGTGGATACAGCAAATAGCAAACAGTATATAAAATTACGCTTTTTTTTACCACCGTCCTTAATAACCTGATGGGTTAGCCAAATAGTAAATGAAATAAATACAATAAAGCTGAAATGAATGTTCAATCACAAAGCCTTTAGTGTCAATTCGTAGCATGCTTCCTTTTGCAATAAAGCACATGATTTCGCCACTATGTTACACAATTAACCTCGTAAACTGACCCTAATTACCAAATTGGCTTCATATTATGACGAAATAATCAGAGTTCTCAAAAACAATATTCATTTCACGACTGATACATTGGTTTGCATGAAAATTTTCTTTCCTTTGAACGATTGAAGATTATAAAACTAATCACCGTTTAAACAATGACGTAACAGATTCACATGAGCAGACAAAATAAAAGAGAGGGGTATCGAAATATTTTATGATATATTGGAACAACGTACCTTAAGCAAACATTATTGTATTATTCGCAATGCATGTTACACAATCATCAAGAACCAGGGATGAATACACTCATAGTGTACACTTACAAGAACCTTCTTGTCTAAGCAATTCATAATAAATAGAAGAGAAACATTTTAAAGTTTGAACATAGGATATATTCTTATCCCACCTAAATGTTAATTCACTACTGGGGGCCCGGCATGGTCAGGTGGTTAGGGCGCTCGACTCGCAATCTGAGGGTCGCGGTTCGAATCCCCGTCCCACTAAACATGCTCGCCCTTTCAGCCGTGGGGGGTTATAATGTACGGCCAATCCCACTATTCGTTGGTAAAACAGTAGCCCAAGAGTTGGCAGTGGGTGGTGATGACTAGCTACCTTCCCTCTAGTCTTACACTGCTAAATTAGGGACGGCTAGCGCAGATAGCCCTCGTGTAGCTTTCAAAACAAACAAACAAAACCCTACTGGGTTCTTCGCTCGATACCAATTTGAATTATGAAATAACCCATACTTTGTTGGCTTTGTACATTATAAAAACATTGTGATAACTCTTTAAAATAACTTTATCAGTTCTGTATAGAAAAACATTACAACAGAGGACAGATGTGTAATATCCTTTAAAAACAGTGCTACTACGTGCATATAAACTATATAAATATACACAGCGTGGTCACAAGTAAATAGACACCACCTTTTCAGAATAAATGACATTTTTCAGTCATATTCACATGAATTGATATATTTATAGTTTAATTAATATCTAGTACATCTTCCTTTCGCTTCGTGGAGTTCGTTGATCCTTTGGGGCATCGTGAGAATCATCTCGTCAATTTTAGATTGTGGGATTTTCGCCCACTCTTGCTTCAAAACTTGGAGTAGATCGCTTTTCGAAGTTAGTTTTGTTTTTGGTTGTTTCTTGACTTGCCGGTCGAGTATGGCCCGCAGGTTTTCGATGTGGTTCATGTCAGGAGATTGGCTCGGCCAGGGCAACTTCTGATACCATTTTCTTCCTGCCAATTTTGAGTGTTTCTAGCAGTGTGACACGGTGCTCTATCTTCCTGGAACAACGTTGTTCTTGTCCAAGAAACCCAAGGAATAAAGCGGCAAGAGTCCTTCCTCCAATATTTCGACGTATTTCGCAAAATGTATGTTGACAACGCACTCCCCTAAGCTCGATCTCCCACCAACCCAAACACTCCCCAAACCATCCCCCTGAAACCACCATGCTTCA
>NW_013666115.1:384662-393373 GCF_000517525.1 Limulus polyphemus | reverse complement strand
GCATAAATCAGTTAAATGACGAAAAATTAGGTGTCTATTTTCTTGTGACCACTCAGTGTATATACGTAGAAGAATAATAGTAACATGAACATAAAAAAGTTATTAGAAAACGTTAAATGATGTTCGAGACACTTTATAAAAACTATTCAAACGTTCTTCTAAAAAAGTTATATTGTAGCCCATTGAATAACTGTTTCTGTTTTTTGAAATAGTGATTATCGATTGTTTATTATGAATGTTTATTTCTGTTTTTTTGTTATTATTAATTTTATGGAAAACCATGGTAGTTATCCTGTGTTTTTTTTTGTTAGTTGGTTTCAGATATTCGCGCAAAGCTACACAATAGATAACTGAGTTAGCCGTCACTAATTTTTTAACCTATAGATTAGAGGCAAGACTAACAGCACTCACAGCCATCTCTTGGGCAACTCTTCTCATATAGTAGGATTTAATCGTCACTCTTATTATGAATTCACGAGACACGAACAAGAATATTCTGATTTAAAAACCGGCACGCTGATCAATAGACCATGACCGGTCCACCTCCAGTATTGTAATATGTTTGTGAGTGTTATAGAGAGGAACAAAAACATTTAACTTGATAGATTTTATATAGGTTAATATATCTAAAATCGTGAAACAATATCTATCGCGCAAACCCAGAGAACTTTACACAAGGTAGATGTATTCGTATACAACTATTGATTATATATTTGTCGCTATACAGCCAGTTTAAGGGTGTGTTTATGTCAGAGAACGAGCTGCATTCATTTGTTTTTGTCCTGTTGTGTAGAAAAATCTTTCAGCAATGATTATTTCACATTCAAATTTTTTGTTTTTCTAGCTAGAAAAATTAACCTTAATAGTCAAAGTAAAAGAAAAAACACCGAATATTTCAAGGCAGAGGAGACACTTCCAAACCGAACTCCTCTTTCTCTATTAAATATAATACTATCCCCACACTGCCATCTTTCCTAGTGACTATCATAATCACAAAAACCAATTCTTGTCTAGACCGATACAATCTATAATTTTGTATATAACTTTTTTTCCGTCTTACACTTACCGTGTGAACAGAACTAGTTTACTTTGTCTAAGTTTCGGGGCTGGCATGGCCTAGTGGTTAGGGCGCTCAATTCGCAATTTGCGCGTCGCGAGTTAACATCTCATCATCGAACATTCTCACCCTTTCAGCTGTGGGGATGTTATAATGTGACGGTCAATCCCACCATTCGATTAGAGTAGCTTAAGAATTGGCAGTGTGTGGTGTTGACTAGCTGCTTTTCCTCTAGTCTATCATTTATAAATCAGCTCCCCCTCCACGGTGGCTCAGTGGTATGTCTATTTTACAACACTAAAAACAGGGTTCGATACCTGTGATGGGCATAGCACAGATAGCCCTCTGCGTAGCTTTGTGATTAACTACAAGCAAACAAAAAATCTAAATTAAGGATGCCCACCCCAGTGGCACAGCGGTATGTCTGCGGACTTACAACGCTAGAATCCGGGTTTCGATACTAGTGGTGGGCAGAGCATAGATAGCCCATTGTGTAGCTTTTGCTGAATTACAAACAAACAAATTTAGTACGGCTAACGCAGGTATCCCTTGAGTAGCTTTGCGCGAAATTCAAACCAATAAGCTTTCAAGCTTTTTTTTAATATAACTGTTATGACTGTTTCATTACAAAGGTTCTATCGTAAGACTGTCTTTTTCAAAGCACACTCCTCCTCCTGCTTGCTTTCCATAATCCATTTAGAGTAACAATAATATGGATTTCTCACACCCGTTTCAACAATCCAATCGAATAGAAATCAATAGACATTGCTTACGACGAATTGATTGGCATTTCTTTCTATGGAATAGCATGAGTGCTCGTTTCATTCTTCAACTGCTTGAGGAATGCGGGGTTGAACGAAGCAGCTTGTGTACGCGTGTCGCTTTTCCACACATACATCCTTCTTAATTGTGTTGTGTACTGTTGCCTGGGGCACATGGAGTGCTTTTGCCGTTGATCTTTGTGTTCGAGGATTCTCATATGTTGCAAGATGCCAAATTTTGTTGGGAACGATTTATTACGTTTCTCTTTCTGGATCCATGTTATTTTGTTTCCCAATTTCATTAAGCACAAAGGAAATGGTATCCCTAATCTGTACACATCTTTATTATCTGAATGTACGAACATTTGGCGTTGGAAACTGCTGTCACATGATGCCCTTCTCAAAAGAAACCAATTTCCGGTGGCATCACAAAATCTACGAAATATCAAGTAATATCAAATGCATAACAATATCACGAGAAATAGAAAGAAATAAAAAAAATAGATGCGCACCTTACTTTCCCCTTTTTTCACAAATTTTTTATTCGATTAAAAACTACCAAGTTAGTTTATTTACAGTTTATTTCCCACAAAAAGTTTATAAATCAAGAAAGGGAAAAGAACGAGATAGTAAAAATAAACGTGTCGATTTTGCTGAATTGCATGTGTAATAAATAAATATGTACAATAAAACTGTCGTGGACCTACAGATGAATTTCTTCGTGTACGGATAAAAAAATATTTTATTTTGGATACATTTTCAACTACACGTATAAATGTTTAAATTACTGCAACCTTTAGATGGAGGGTAATATTATAACTTGTAGAAATAACATTCGAAGCTTCCTTTTAACTAATAGTAAACTGACACTTTATTATAATGAATGTAAAATGCTTATAATGTTTGTCTCCATTAAAATGTCATCAAATTAATTTATTTATGAAGGCAGTATTTTACCTTTTTTTTAGATTATCTTCACATGTTTAAAACGAACCACCGAACAACGAAAATTTCGTCATTCGAAAGATGATCAGGAATGAAGTAAGGCATGTTTTAATATGAAGTTTCATTGATAGATTAAAAAATATTTTATATAATGCAGTAATGCTAATTTTAATCACTTTTCACATACTATCAGGTAAGGCAGTACAGATTGTAATAAATGTCATTCCAGGATTCTGCAGTAAGTTTGTGGGTTTATAACGCTGAAAATCGTAATTACATACCCACGATGGACAGATAGCCTATTGTTCAATCTGGAGCTTCACAAAAAACAAACAAAACTGTTTTGTTCCCTTCCTTTTGACGAATTCATCAAGATCAATCATTTTTATATCGCTGTAGTCTGGTTGACAATTTATTTATTATCTATTTCGGTTTGTGATGATAATGCACTGTATTTATTTTTCATAAATAAAAGAACATCCTTACATTCTATTTAATAAGAACACGCTTTAGACTCGGCCGGTTGCTAAACTATTGCGTGACAATAGTCGCGTGTACAACTACACCTTCACGTTGAATTTGCACATGAAAATTTCAGAGATTTGCGAACAAAAATAAAAAATGCATTATAGAAAATAAGAGCAAAATATATGGAAAAGTTTTATTGCTTGATTCTCCTTTTGACATTAAGTGTAATATGTGTTAACTATCTAATGACATTAAACTGATGTCTAGTGTTAGTTGCAGCTTTTTAACTTGGGCAGATATGGATAACCTAACCTGTAGAAAAGTTTCATATAACAATAAAAGTTTCGAAAGGCAAGTATAAAACATTAGCAGATGTATCTTACAGTTATAAAGTAATACTGTTATTTATGTATACATAAATAGATAATTTGTATCTTGTTTGATATGCACGGACTAAAAATTATAAGCGTTAGGCATTTCCTCTTTACATTAACGGAATGATGCATCATATTTAAATATTTTATAACTTTTACTTTATATTCGACAGTTTTTACTACCAAGAAAATTACTCTTATTTCGTGAAGTGCCACTTATTGTATCTACGCAATAAACGTTTCCGAGTGATATTATTGTTAATTTTTGCTTAAGTATTTTCTGTGTATTTATTAATATTCTATAATTTACGGTTTGAACGCTGAAAGCCGGCGAACTATTGGAAACCATTACAGTCTGGTTGTTAATCCACCAGACTCGGGTCTGGTAGGAAAGAAGTGTGGGGGAGAGGTAAGAGCGCCACAATAATGACAAGTAACCTTTTAAGATGCCTTTTCTCCCTGCCCCCAATGGCACAGCGATAAGTCTGCGAAACTACAACGCTAGAAACCGGGTTTAGATACCCATGGTGAGCAGAGCACAGATAGCCCATTGTGTAGCTTTGTGCTTGACCACAAAAACAAAACAAACAAACCTTTTCTCCCTCCCCTGTTCTTCTTGATGTTGTTGTTTTCTGTTTTGTTTTTATAAAAACAGGCCATTAGCTTTCAATAATTCGCTGGCTTTCGGCGTTCAAACTATGTTTTTTAAAGTATTGTATTACATATCTGAATAGCATTTCATAGCGGTCTTTTGGGGTTTGAGCTTAATCTAAACCTCAGCTATGCTTTCTAAGGTCGCCACGGTCTTGTCAATGATCCACAGTTAGCCTGTAACATTGCCATATTCCCTCTACTAGAGTCTGGTTGTTGAACAAGCAAATCTAGGTCTGGTAGGAAAGAAATGGGGAGGGGGGTTGGGTGAGTGTGCTCACTCTAGCGACCAATACAGACCGGTCACCTATTAGGTACAGACCAGATTTCTCGACTGTGGAAATTTATTAGCATCTACATCTCCTCTCCTACATCTACAACTTTCTTCAGCTATAACTTCAGCACGGAAGAGAATAGCTACACCTCATATGAAGATGTTACATCTTGCTACAGCATTACATGCACAGTGTGTATTTTCATGGATTATAACTAGCCTTGAACTGAGAAATGCTCAGAAAATATACAGAAAAGAGTGTCCTTTGAAAACATTTCAATCAGCATAATTGATGTTATTTTAAATATCAAATTAAACACTAAAATTATATTCGTTATATTTAATGATACTGGTTATTACTTTTTTCTTTTCTTTGTCATTTCAGTTCAACCTGACTGAAATGCCACAGTTCAAACTATTTTTTGTGTGTGTCAGGTATTGTGTGATCCTATGTGTTATTTTCATCGCTTCCTCTAAAATCTACTACTTGCAAAATGTTCAATGTAAATCTCCATCAAGCAATTAGGATATCAGTATTGTCATCTTGGACAACCACTGCAGCTGTGAATCTGACCATCCTCTTTACATCAATCCCAGGACCATGCAGATTAAAGATAAGTCATAGCATTGCTGGTACCTAAGTCTGTTAATTCCAGATAATGATCTGCTTGGATTAATAAAGTATGTGACCTAGCGCTTCCTTTGGCTTCTCTTTCACCTACAAGGGAGAGACCTGCCTCCACTACAGGCTTGCATGATTTTAGCATGGATCTTCACCTGGATAGTCTGATTCAATGGGTAAGTCGATACATTTTGACTCCCAATCCCAGGGTCACTGAACAATAAAATGCAGACTACATCTCTTTCGCAGGTCCTACTGGAGCTCTGGTCGCTCCCCCCCCCCACGACGAGTATTTGATTCTACAACTCGCCTCTCCTCTTGAGGAGGGGATCTTCTGCTCCACCTTACACAGGGTCTAAGATGTCAGGTGCAAGGAAAAAAAAGAGATAAAACCATTACATAAGTCACAAGTATTTAATGAACGAAAATCCAAACAATACACTAAAATACAAGACAAAGTGCCCCCTGAATGAGTGTAGAACTTTGATAGCAAATAAGAAGAACCTTTATTGAAGCTATCATTACTTTCTAAATACCCCTCCCCAACACACACACACACACACACACACACATACTTGAGTTTAACAAAAATAAATAAATAAGTTGAAAGCAAACTAAGCATATTGTAAGTATTCTTTGTTTAATGTGCAGAACTCCCACTCCCTTGAAAATCGAATTCCGTGAGAATCCAAACTGAAACCCAAGTTATTAATGCATTTGTTCGGTTAAGGTGAACGCCTGTCCTAAACTCCGTGTGAGCTCTAAAATATCTCGTGCCCTTAAATAAAGGAAACAGAGAAAATTAGAAGAGACTTTCAATGAGGTTCTGTTGAAAAGTTTCAAGTCACAAAAATCTGTGAAAATCCAACATTCTTTGGGCAAATTTGACATTAAATATGACTATAAACTTCAGTAATTTAATACATAAAAAACTAAAGTCCGCGCCGGGACCCATGGTGAGCGAGCGTGCAGTATTCATAAAGGGCGTGGCTGTCCTCAGCTATAATCTCATTTGCTGACAAGAAAAAGAACTGTTAGAGCAACCACTTAAGGAGTAATCTTTTGTTGTAGGAAAACACCAATATCGCTTCCTTAGTTATTAATACACCAACAGCGTGCTTCTAATGAAATAGAAAGTTGAGTAACTTACTTCAGAGGCCTAGCATGGTCTGATAGTGAGAGAATTTGACTTGCAATCTGGGGGTTGCGAGATCAAAATCCGTCGTTGAACAATAGGGTGCAATAGGGCCAAACTTTAGTTCATGCGAGATAATCCAGACTCTCGCAGGCTTGTGATGAACTACTTTGAACAGGAAGCCACTGATGTCATAAAAAGGCCAGCAAAATATTCTGATAGAAACTACATAATAAACCTGGAGGACTGCCTTGAACGATGTGGACATCAATGTTTCAATCCACACGAGACATCTGAAAGCTCGGAAAAGTAACGATTGGAGAATGGGACCGATACTCCAATAAATGTTGTCCGACTGCTGATCCGATGTATGTATGCTCTATAGAAATAAAGGGTACTTTTCCGTTATACCCCGCAATTTTAATAACTTTTAAAAATATATAAATATAATATAAAAAACATATAAATATGCATTTTATTCATATATTAAATGTCAATAATAAATTTATACAAATATATTAATGAAAATTGTATTCATATACTAAAAACTTACCATTTGCGGGAGTTTAACGGAACAGTACCAAATAAAGCTATGTCAATGACAAGGGACCTTACTCCTTATTGAGTATCTTTTTATGCTAAATGTGATTATTGAAACTAACATAGTTAGCTAGAACATAACTCTGGCAATTTCGAATTTGAAATTACTTATGTTCCAAGGGTTTGTCCCCTTGGTGGTTCAGCGATAAGTTTACGGAGTTAAAACGCTAAAATCCCAGTTTCGATCTTTCATGGTGGACAGAGTGCAAACAGCTTATTATTAGCTTTCAACTAAGAAAACAACAACGAGAAAAACAGCTTGTAACTAGCGATATATATTGTAAATGTGTTGAATATATAAAACTGTATGAAATGAATAAAATGTTGTTTTCGTAAAACATTATATAATTTCAACTCTTTTGCTTGTTTGATTGAAGAACAATTTAATAATTAACTTTTGCCTCATTCTAGAGCACATTAGTTTCAGTCACTTTAATAAAACAAAACAATTAACTTACAATTATTAGTAATGACAGATTGTTTCCTAATTTTAAAAAAAGGATTGATAAATCTCTAAAAGTCAGTTTTCACTTTTTAAAATGTATATTAAAAGTTTAAAGATCAGGTTAACAGACAAGTCTGCTTATAGAAGAATACTTGAAATATGCCTGTCTTTTGTCTTCTATCAATAAGCTAAGATAAGATAAGGAGATGCCTTAGATTATTAAGATTTGCAGTAAAAAATATTATATATTTTGCTATGCCAATAATCTAATGGTTCAAAAAATAACAAATGAAAAGCGACGACTCCTAACTGTATACTTCAATAAACTGTATTAAAACTTTGAAAGCAATCTTGCAAATGGGGCTTGAGTTATCACCGACATAATTTATTTAATACTGAAAACGTTCGCCATAGCAACAGCTAATACTTGTATACTTCGTAAGGTATGATAACATATATTTTATCTTCAAAATAAGTGGAACGAAGATGTATTTTCTTATATACATTTTAAGAAAAGGTGTTACATTAGATTTTATGATTAAAGGTGTAATGAACTACTTTACATTAGACTGGAAATTAGTTAATAATGAAAACAAATACTTTGTTTATTTCCTATATGTAAACTAAATTAGATGTTCTTTAACAGTATTCTGTTTAAAGAGCAAATAAAACAAAAATTAAGAGCAACAAATATTTTTATTTCTTGCTTTTGAAGTTCATATGTCATACTGTATTGTAGCCTACAGAATGACTAATTCCTCTCGTTATTCATGGCATGCGCATGTTTTACCTACGTCAAGACAGTACAAATTACAACGTTAAGCGTCCGTTATATGATGTCATTTTGGTGTCTACTGACTGACTGACAGACAACACAGTACTGTATAGTGGTGCGAGTGGTTAAAACAGGTGACCCCTTCAGGCGGCCTTCGGTTCCCTTCCGGGGAAACAATTTTCTCGGAAAAAATATTTCACTCCAATACATCCATCTCTTTAGCTATCTTCTTCAATATTCTTCGATTGACTTACTTGATTTTAATCTTCTTGTAATCCTGAAATTCTTCTTCAATATTCTTCGATTGACTTACTTGATTTTAATCTTCTTGTAATCCTGAAATTCTTCTTCAATATTCTTCGATTGACGTACTTGATTTTAATCTTCTTGTAATCCTGAAATTCTTACTTCAATATTCTTCGATTGACTTACTTGATTTAATCTTCTTGTAATCCTGAAATTCTTACTTCAATATTCTTCGATTGACTTACTTGATTTAATGTTCTTGTAATCCTGAAATTCTTACTTCAATATTCTTCGATTGACTTACTTGATTTAATGTTCTTGTAATCCTGAAATTCTTACTTCAATATTCTTCGATTGA
>NW_013666115.1:382256-384598 GCF_000517525.1 Limulus polyphemus | reverse complement strand
TTAATCTTCTTGTAATCCTGAAATTCTTCTTCAATATTCTTCGATTGACTTACTTGATTTTAATCTTCTTGTAATCCTGAAATTCTTCTTCAATATTCTTCGATTGACTTACTTGATTTTAATCTTCTTGTAATCCTGAAATTCTTCTTCAATATTCTTCGATTGACTTACTTGATTTTAATGTTCTTGTAATCCTGAAATTCTTCTTCAATATTCTTCGATTGACTTACTTGATTTTAATCTTCTTGTAATCCTGAAATTCTTCTTCAATCTTTTAATATAGTTGTCACTGCTACATCGTTTTCTACAATATTGCTAATTATGTTTACATTACTCTAGAATCGCAACATATTCTATATCAAGATCAAAATCTACTGTGTTACTGAAGCACTCGAAAGCAATCTAGTACAAAGATTGATATGGCATAATACGTCTGAACAAAGAAACACTGTTTCCTATAGAATGAAGTATGGCAACCTATGGTGATGACTACATATACTTATACATAAGGTTAATTAAAATATCCATTAGAGGTAGCTAGTAAAATATTTGTTTGTTTACTCATCTGAATGACACTATGCACATAATGGGCTAAAATACATATTAAAAGGACTTATCAACAAATTAGTGTGAAAATTATTTTAAACCAGAAATCGTAATTCAAAACGTCTGCAACGTAAAAGACACTATCCCGTCACTCAAGCGTTCCATGTCTTATAAATATTAATGTCGTCACTGCGAGAGAGGCGAAATAAGTTCAACTACTCGAACACTTGAAATACACATTAAGGATTAAGGATTAAGCTACACAAAGGAATATCTGTGCTTTGCTCACCGTGAAAATCGAATTTTAGTGTTAGAAGCCCACTGACTTGCTGTTGAGTCATAGGGGCATTATTAAGGGACACTCGATAAGAACGATCGACATGACGTCATTTATCCAAGAGAACGCACAGAACTGTGGTACCTAAGTTCACAGCGATCAGTTTTCAATCACTGGCTCAGCTGACTGTGGAAGGACTTCCGCAAGATATTAAACTTGAAATTTAAAATGAATAACGATGTTACAATGAAGATGAAGTAAGCTAATTAAAGAAAACACAATCAGCAGGCCTAAAATGAACATACCACTACAATCAGGGTTCAACAACAACAAAAAAAACAAACAAACAATTTATTCAAGAATAACAACACTTAGAAATAATTTCAACACTTACAAAAACACAGTTAATAAACAAGTGTCTGGCCAGGACTTGACACAAATGTTAATAAACAATATATCATAAATACCAATATTATTTCAAGTTGTGGGATCAGGAAAAAGAACCAGAAAGAAAAAAACCTAATTCTAAAAAATACAGAAAACACAACATTCCAAAAATACCATTCAATATTAATAAGTTGAGTGATAAACAGCAATAATTCACTAACTGTATTGTTCACTAACTATCTCGTGACTCTCTCTCTCTTAGTGAAGCTTCTGGCAGGGTATTTATTCACTGAGTAGGTCACGAGAATACACCTCATATGATAATAGGTTTACATAATCTTCTGCTACACTTCTTGTATCTGCACGTCATCGCTAGGGAAGCTGGTGTCAGTTTCATCATACCTACATATTTACTCAGAATACAAATGATTAGCTTGAAAGTGAATTAGTGTTTTGATATAACTAAAATTCATAGATAAACTAAACAATAGAAGGAAATAATAAATGAACGATAAACACAATCATAATCATAAAAAAAATAAAATTTTCTATCTCAAAAATTCCTAGTGAATTCTCTCAGGTCAGAAAAAACGAACTGTCTTATTCAGAACTGGAAGGAATCTAAACTAAAACTACATTAGCAATATACAAATTCTCTTTGCAGCGAACCATTCAGAAAACGGGCAACGAAATGCTGAAATATCTCTGCTTTATGTGACAATAATACAACATCTTCCTTACACCAATTCAGGTGAAACACAGTGCAACTATCCATGAAACATTAAATAAGTTCCTCAACTGGTCATGGTACAAAACGTAACACTTCGGACTGAATTTAACACATACCCACAAACGGATTTAGAATGTTCCAAATCAGAACATAAAAAAAAATCTAATTTTTATAGGCGAGACGTATATACTATATGAGTGTAATATATGTGGTATATGCATACTACAACGCCACTTCCCAAAGCTGAGACCCTCGCATCCTCAGTCTGATACGTTAATCATTAGTCCACGTTCGGACCTATTAGTAAATGAACTGTTAAAAATTGAAAATATTTATAACATAAGTGTCTGTGAAAGTTCAAATATAATGCATTTATATATATATATATATATATATATATAT
>NW_013666115.1:378812-382235 GCF_000517525.1 Limulus polyphemus | reverse complement strand
ATATATATATATATATATATATATATATATTTAATAATTAAGTTTGTTAATAGTTTTATAACATAATGTTTACCCTAGTCTACCAAGACAATTTATCAGTGGTTACTAGTCACATAGTATCCAACATATTTTAAATGAATATAAAATAATAAATTGGCTTGATTTTGGAACTATACTAACTAAAAAAAAATACACCAAGATGTCGCTGGTGTAGCATTAAACATCAATGTATCTCAGAAGTGAGACTGTGTGATTGAAAGTCATAATAATTAAATATTATAATTAAGCACACAAGACACCACTGTGGTATTATTCTTGGGATTATTTAGTTAATCGGCACACATTTATCGTCCATTTTCGCTTCCATGTTATCCCCAGTTTCTTCTGTTGATGCATTTAGTCTTATTCTGAAACATACGAAGAAAACTTCCGATTTATCAAACCAAACTTTTGCCCCCCCCCCCCACTGGCTCAGATTGGCGTAGCTCAGATTGTCCAATATGTTGTTTTGCGCTTGACAACAAACAAACAAACTTTTCGTATTTGTACTTGAGTAATTATGTTAAATTGTTCTAATGTTATTTTCACTCAGATATTGTGAATTGATCACTTTATCATCAATGATTAAAGCAGCATACGTCGACTCAGCATTTAGCCCATTGTATTTAGGTATTGTATTACCAGACTGATGCTTAAATTATTATATTAGCGTGAGAACAGGCGTCGTTAAAAGCGCGCTTGAAAGGTTTACATATCATAATTAACACACTAATTTTGTTATAGGTGGAATCTTCGTTATATTTCACATGACACTTTACTAACATTTTATGTATATAGTTTACTTGTATGTAACGATATTTCTGACAAACTCGGATATTTATGGAAAATAAAACAATAACATGTTAATATTTGAGACTCATAGTACCTTATATAGTTTTATTTTTCACGTAATAGTAGCGTCGACTCTGAACGTATAAATTGTTGTTTACAGATAGATATCACGCTCATGAGATAAGAACGCCACGCTCAGCCTTTATCACAACTGGTACATCCTTTTGCTCGTATCCCACTCGTCTGATTTTATCATTGACGAGAGTGGCTGCCAGGCACGATACGAGTTAAGAGAGAGAAGAGAAACTGCACGCATTGACAATAAACAAAACCATATATACATTTAATTGCTCTTGTCACATCCAAGTACCCAAGCATCTTATAGGATAACGTACATTACGCTTTTCTTATTCAGCAATACTTCGGACTCAAGAGGCTGAGAACGTATCCCATAGCAATATCTAATACCACACGTCGGACCTCATTAACGATCTGAAATACCTGGAAAGAAACGAAGAAAGCGGAGATATATTAGAGTGCAATCATATAACCATGGTTGTATATATATATGTGTGTGTATGAAGCAAATTTTGAACAATACACAGCTGCATACACGTATGATATACGACGTGTTTGAAGCGGACTTGTCACAAGAAAGATGAGGCTTTCTTGCCGTGCGCCTTGTACCTTGTTGGAGACTCTAGGCGTTCTACGTCAATGCGCATTGGGTTATATTGGAAGGCAAGCAATCCACTCATCTCGGGAAGAACGCTGCTGGAGAAATATTCTATAGATTTTTTCTTTGTTGTTTTTGAAATTTCTGATATAGCCTCCTGGTTTTTTTCTTTTGATATTTTCAATCTGGAGGCATCCTGACATATATGTGAGAAACGTGGGAATCATACTACGTTTTGATTTTAGTATTTGTTTTTTGTACTTTGTCGTGGAATACAGAAACTTTGAAAATTGCAGGTTCACTTGAAGGTTTTTTTTCTAACGTTGCAAGAGAGCAAAACTCTGAAATCTTTTATACGAGAAACTTATAAACATCGTACATAATTCTAGAGCTTTCTTTTGTTAAAGTTACTTATAGTTGATCTTATATATATATATATATAAATATACAGAATTTGCATATTCATTTATAATGTTTATTTAGCGGTTTTGTAAATTTCCTGGTTATCCTTCAGAAATTATAGAACTAAACTTAGTAATGTAAAAATGTTTTACTGTATTTACGTAAAAAATCTAAAAATAAATAAAGATAGATATAAAACAAATATATATACAAATAGTTAAGATCACCCACAATGTACACGTGCTGTGCCGAAAAGGTAGTTTTTAAATAGATCTAATTTGCATAATATCAGACTCTAGATAACTCTAATATAGAGATAACAAAAGATATCATATTTGTGGATCATTAATTTTGTTGTTTATTTCTTTTCCAGTTTAAACACAAACGGTTTTAACGGTTTCGTACACAACTTATATATTGCCCAAAAAATTATGTAAGACGTTTTACTTGGGAAGCTGTAAACCAGTTTCACGTGTATTGTAGCTTTAATAATATATCGTTACTGACTTTTATCTTACATGAGAAATATAAGAAAAAGAAAAGAGAGGAAACACGTAATAAAGTTAAAAGAAAGAAACATCTAAATTCTATCTATCCCCTAAATATAAACATATAAATTCTATCTATACCCTAAATATAAACATCTAAATTCTATCTATCCCCTAAATATAAACATCTAAATTCTATCTATCCCCTAAATATAAACATATAAATTCTATCTATCCCCTAAATATAAACATATAAATTCTATCTATCCCCCTAAATATAAACATCTAAATTCTATCTATCCCTCTAAATATAAACATCTAAATTCTATTTATCACCCATAAATATAAACGTAACATAATCACTCTTTATTTCGTATAAATTGCATTTAGATCGCTTTAGTATGATATTTATTATATGTCAATAAACTAAACATAATCGAGAACTTTCTCTGTTCACAGTACATCCTTTATTAAATAGTATAATCTTCTATAAAAGTCACCAATTTAAAATGTGTACGAGCACATACACATCAGGCATGTGTACACGAGCAAATGACGGCTGATATACTTTCAACTCTAGTCTTTGCCAAATTGAATTATTTCAATTACAGACAAGCTAAACATAGTAACTTCTGATTTAAAGAAATTACTTATTGGAAGGAATTAGCATTTATATTTGAAGATCGTGGTTGTGCAATATATATATATATATATGTATATAATAAGTTATTTGTTTTTAATTAACTATGTAGTTTAATGGGGTAGCTATGTTTTCAGATTTCCATCTCTTGATTAATTAATTTCTTACTACTACTTGCTTGAAGCTTATTTCAACTAACATGTAAACAGTAGTGGTTATCGCTCATAACCTCTAGACATGGAGTTTGGAAATATTGAAATATTTATCTGCAACTAGTGTTAGTCAGAATATAATATAAATCTATATATTTCATTTGGACGTTTTTATTGACATCTGAATAAAAGAAGAAGCGCCCCTAGTGGCACAGCGATATGTCTACGGACTTA
>NW_013666115.1:346630-377805 GCF_000517525.1 Limulus polyphemus | reverse complement strand
AAAAGGGATCAGATAGAGGGGTAATAGAAAAGGGATTGAATATATGGATCAGTAGATAGTTAAGTATATTTAATTACTAATATAAAGGATCACTAGCACACACACATGTTTAGGCTTTATTACGAGCGTAAGTATAGATTTTTTATTCTTTTTGAACTACGTCCTTAGTTTTTTTTCGAAGTAGATAACATTTTTTAAACCTCATTTCAAAGTGAAGTACGAAGGAACATTCACTTCATAACAAACAGTATAACTTCGTCCCATATCTGATTACAGTATCTTATCTAGTATATTTGCTTTTAATGTCTAATTTAGATACATGGACGATACAACTTGCGCGTGCATTTTTCACGTGACACTGATTTGGTATATAAGCCTTTTTTTACTGATGCTTGCGTATCCTATTGTCAATATACTATTTTCAGGCCTGGCATGGCCAGGTGGTTAAGCCACTCGACTCGCAATCTGAGGGTCGCGGGTTCGAATCCCTTTCACACCAAACATGCTCCCCCCTTCAGCCGTGAGGGCGTTATAATGTGAGGGTCAATCCCACTATTCGTTGGTAAAAGAGTAGCCCAAGAGTTGGCGGTGGGTGGTGATGACTAGCTGCCTTCCCTCTAGTCTTACACTGCTATATTAGGGACGGCTAGCGCAGATAGCTCTCGTGTAGCTTTGCGCGAAATTCAAAAACAAAACAAACTATTTTCAGAGGAACTATATAGATATATTCGTACTTTACCAGCTTTCGAACTAATACAGGTCTTATGAAATAAAAAATTTCATTCAGTTTAATCTTAATTTTTGAGTGTTTACTCCCAGAGAAATATTTTATTCTGTTTAATTTAATCATTACTGCTGGTCAATATTATTTCATTGGTCGTGTACATTAACTGAACGTTGCAAGAGTTGTGTATTAGATTAAGAACCGGAATTCTTCTTCATATCTTAAACATACAAAGTAAGACGAAGCATGTCATATATAACATCGCTAACAGCCTAAAAGAACCAGTATTTATTGAGCAAAAATAAATAAAATTTGGAACTGTAGATTAAACGGAATATCAACAAACAATGATATTTGTAATAACTAAGTACAAATGACATAAAAGGGGGAAACATATGCAATGTGCACATATATAATTTATTTTCAAATATGAAACTGTTGACTAACAAATGAGTTGTTAAAATCTATATAAGCAATTGCGTGGACACAAGTATTTCTCTTCCGATTTTTGTAGACAATATACTGAAATTGATTTAGGGGCACCAAAATGTGTTGTCATTGCACGACTGCACTTAATCTGAATTATATATATTTTTCACGCGTATTGTAGATAAACCAAGATTTAGCTCTAGATTTGTTATTTGAATGAAAGTGGTTTCTGATAGCTTAACCTTCAATGTTATTCAAACATAATTTACTCTAACAACCCGTACTTATAATATTTCGACAACTGTTATTCACCATTCATTTATTTTAACTTAAAGTTATTGTTTTTATGCAGTTGAATATGCATAATAAATCAACGTAAGAAATTATCACGTGGCTCCTAACCTGTCTTATTCAAATTTTACAAACTAACTTTGTGGGTGGTTTCTCTCTTTCTACTTGTTCGGTACACGTATCAAATGTATACATCTAAGTATATATTCCATGCTTTGAAAGTTGCAACGTAGAGTGCTAAATATAGAATATTTTTTTTATGTGTTCGGACCTTTCATGTCCTATTAAAAACTTAATCTAATGAGAAAGAATTATTTATAGCTATGACAACAGTTTTTTATATTGCGTACGTTACCATTGGCAACAGCTAGAGATGCACAGTAAAAACAAAATGTTTTGCTGCAATAACTACTGACGCTAAACTGCAGAAGTGCAGTCTCAAAGGAATTAAAATACGTTTATGAAAGAGAAGTAAGTTGATGACGAAGAGTTTGTTGTTAAGAAGCTGCATAACTTAAACACCATAGGCTAATCTCTTAAAGTTGTTCCTTCAATTTAACTAGTAAACATTTTAATTTGGATCTTACGGAAACGCTGACAAAAGAGAATACGTTAAGCTAAGATCTAACAAAAAACTTAGTGAGAAACTGTTGTTGTTCATTATTGCTAGAACAACTCAGTAGAATCAAGCTGTTGTTTAGTATTGCCAAACGGCCATGTCAGAGACTACTCCAAAGTTAAGGTATAGCTATCTCTAATTTAGAAATGTTGATCAGGCAACTCACCGCCTACACGACTATTCATGGCAGAATAGCTGGACTGATTATTGTGTCTTTTTAATGTATCCACAGCTGAAAGTTTTGAAAGTGTTCAATGGCACATCCCGGTTCGAATCGTAACCTTGCTGATATTAACCCAGCTTTCTAACCGCTAGGCCACTCCCGCTCCGTGACAAAAGAACTTAAGAAACTTGGCTGAATAATGTTGTCGCTGAGCGATGCTGAACTTGAATATTCTTGTTGTTGATAAGTGTCGTTAGTATTTAAACAGTTCGTTGTATCGTTGTTGTTGATAAGCGTCGTTAGTATTTAAAAAAGACTGGTGTATTTTTGTTGCTGATAATTGACGTTATAATTTAAACAGTTTGTTGTATCGTTGTTGTTAATAAGTGTCGTTAGGATTTAAACAGTTTGGTGTAGCATTGTTGTTAATAACTGACGTTAGGATTTGAACAGATTAGTGTAGCATTGTTTCTGATAAGTGACGTTAGGATTTAAACAGTTTAGTGTAGCATTATTGTTGATAAGTGACGTTAGGATTTAAACAGCTTGGTGTATTATTGTTCTTGATAAGTGACACTAAAGTATAAACACTGTTAGGTATTACAATTTCGAATGATTTGAAATCGAGCTAAATGATAATATAAATTTAATAGTTAAATAATGGCGATATATCTCACAATTTATGATATTTGCCAACAAGATTGATACACACAGTTTTCTTTTTTTAATACAAATATATTTTAATACACAAACAAAATATAATTTACAATAACGGTTATTAAAAATAGTTATCACAAACAATGATTTATATACAAAAGTTTTACAAACTTACAAGCAATGTAAAGTCTTTTTTTCTAGTCTGGAACTTCCTTGATATCTTATCGAGGTTTCAAAATGAGCGAGTTAATTACAAGTTGACGTAGATACAATGCACTTAATAGGGAGCTAGCTAGTTCTGTGGGCCTTGATTACATGCCGAGCTTGAGTTTCTTTTTTTTTACGCTGAAGTTATATAATATATTTGTAAAAGTATTAATGCCCGACGTGAATCCACTTAAGTTGAATGATTTGCAATGTTCGAAATTTATAAATGTTCCTGGTCAATATATCTGAAGTTCCCGATTAATAAGCGTTAATCACAGTTACGAAGTTTATAGCACACCAATTACAGTAACTCGATAATAGATACTCTCTTTTGGCACGTCGCGTTGGTTATATTTATAGGCGTGTGGAGAATTTCTCGAACTTTCAGGATTTTAAGATTTTTTTAGATTCATTTCAAAACTTTGAACCAGGAAGAAGTATTTTATCGAGCTCCGCACCCAAGTGGCTAACATTCCTGCGGGAAGGCAACCCACTCAACGATTGCCTACGGCTTCGCCCGTCATTATTGACGGCATCCCTAAAGATTTCTCCCTCAATCGGATAAATATCTTCCTAAGAAAACACAAACCCGATGTAGCCATCGACCCGTCTAAGACAAGACTTTTAAGAAGGGGAGGAATTTTCATTCAGCCCCTTACTCCGAAGACGCAGCTTATCTCTGTTCCCCATGGAACTCCAACCCACCAGTTACTTGCAACCCCCCAAAGCTAATTCACAACTTTTCTCTGTTTTCCTTAGAAACGTCGACCAGTCCATCTCAACCGACGACATACACTCAAGCTTGTCGGCCATACCAGACTATAAGATCCACGCAGTACATCGCACCAAATCAAGAATCACGAACCTACCAACCTGTCAAGATCGTTACTACGTCCAAATTCACTGCAGAACACTTGCTAACTAATGGTGTTGTCTACTTCTTTTTTCATTTCACAGCCGAAAGACCAAGGAGACGCCTAATCACTAGAAGTAGCGACGCCATAACCAGATTTTCCAAGCCCACGACACATCAAAATCAACAGTATCCTGTTGTAGCCGCCTCACCCGCTCCAGAGACATAATCGCCTACCACCTTCAGTAAAATAACCGTGAAAGTAAACTCCAGCACTCAAACAACCAACCTCCAGATAACTTCACGACAGACACAAACCATGTCACCTCTATTAACCATGTGTGACGCCACTACTTCTACGGACAGCCTCTTTCTTACACACCAAGAAAGACAGACCAGGATAGCTAAAAAGGACCGAAGAATCCAGACTGAAGATCACAACGATACAGACTCCAAGTGATTGACAAGATCAACTTTAAGAACTTCAGACGCACTACCAACCGAAGCCCCACATCACCTAGCACCATCCCGTTACACAAGGTACCGTTCCGTCGACTATCAACCGTAGCCCAATCTAGCTAAACAACGACTCCAGTGCACACAGATTCACGTCGCCTCTTCACCCAGCCAGCCTGTTCTAGACTTCAAGCATCAATAGTAGCTACATGGAATTCAACCCGAGAAAACTAACAATATGTCTTTTTCCAGAGCATTTTCCGGGCACGGTCAGCGTATTTTATTCGGCGCCCTGGCCGTGAAAGTGGGTTTTCGCGGGGGTACTCCCGTTTGCCCCCCACAGCAAAATTCTTCCTTATGTTTTGGATCCATAGATCCCAGCCCCGAAAAGTATCATCTCAGGTTAAATGTAACAGTACAGTTCTCTGCTAATGTTTAAATAGTAAAATCCTTATTCTAAACTGCTAGCCAATATTCTTTAATCAGTTTAATCTCAACATTTTAGTCAACAACGGACGTACTCGATCTGCATCTCCCTGCTCTGCTCTACAAACGCCTGACGCCACGTGGTCATCCAACGCACAGGTCCTGCCTGTCAACACACAACTCAGCAAAGGTCTCCTTCTTTCTCTTCTTCTCCACGTCTCCTCGCAGCTCTTCCCTCAGCTTGTGAATTCGTCACTTGGAAAATTATCATTTAAGACCTTCACTCATGTAAAGTCCCGGCCACTTAATTCTAATTGTAGTGGGGTGAAGAGAAACAGAAGTTTCTGACCGGCCCTGGTAAAATGGTAAATGTATAATAAGCAAAAACATTAAATGCTATTCAGCAGTATTTAAAAGGCATTTTAATCGTCTATAATACCAAAATAATCCGGATTGTAGAGTGTTACAACACAACTTACTTTATATCTATAAAAATTGATGGTAATAATAATAACAATATAAATTATATAAAAGAATATGAAGTAATAATAGTAAATTCATAATACATTCGTTTGAAAAAACAGTAATAAGTTAATAGTGAAATTTGATGAAGTTTCACTTTCTCCTGTGTATTAGATATAACATGTTCAATACAGCCATAAAAAAATGTACGATTCTATTAGTAAACGTTGTTTTACTCTAAGATATTTAACTCTCGAGAAAGAAGCATTCATCTTACTATCGCTTAGTTTATCTACTTCTCTGCTTGAAAATTCTGATCATTAACTAATCCAGTCGATTCGTTCAGTCACTAGTAAAAGTTATTACTTATCTATAATTATGGCTATTTTGAACAACTCACGTATAAAGCCCAAAGTACTTAAAATTTCCTAAAGCCTTTCTCCTAAAGAACTGTCGTACAATGCTCCGAAGAAATAGCTTAGTTAATGCTTAATTTAATCATTACATAGCATCAATCAAACAACGATAACATGATGATACATTTATTGATCATACTTGCAACATATAACTAAATATACTTAACCGATCGTTATATTACAGATAAACACAAGACGTATTCAAATTTGCCATAAAAATAGTTTACAAAAGTACAATTTAACATTTTTTAAGGACGTTTTCATTTACTGGATTTTACGATTCTTAATTTGGGCCAGCATCAAATCATTTTGGGGCTATGTTAAGGGCAAGTGTTTTTGGAAGATATTGCTCTCATGAACTTCCAGCACTTTGTTCTCAGGCTCTTAGTTAATGGAAGACTCTTTTGCTTCTTGAGCGAGTATCTTTTTTTCTTTGGTGAGGTGTCAAATAACACTGAAAAGTTTGTCTGTAGCTTGGTATTGGATGTCACATCAGGAATCAAGTCTTTATGATTTCTTGTTTGTGGTACAACAAGCTGTTCTACCCACTTTATCGCGACATATGAGTATTTATAGCTTCAAATATATTTTGATAATATATCTTCCTTTATTGAAACATTTGAACCCGGAATTGTTACCATTTTTATTATCCTGTCTCTTAATGTTATGATTTTCTGACTTTAGCTCTTCATGAGCAAACCGCATGCCAGTTGTATTCCTTCAAATCTATGTTGTAATCTGTATAATTTATTTAGACTCATTCTAACTTTCGGAGTGTTTTGTAAAATAGGTCAAGTGAACACTTCTTAAAGAACTATAAGAGGTATTACAGCGCAGCCGCTAATTTTCAGTGTTGCATTTCTGTCACTCGTCATCAGAATTGGTAAAATTTAGTTTCGAATGTCTATCCTTCCTTCACATACATGGCTATTTGGTTCAACACTTTGTTCATGTATTGCTTTACTATTCCAGCCGAATGACTTGATATTCTTTATTTCCAGCATTATACCCTTTGAACAGATAGCACCGCCAATGTACAAAAATGTTTTAAAAGCAATTCAATACTTGATAGTTAAGGAAAATAGAAACTACTTAGGAAGTTTTCTCTAATTCAATACTTTATTTACACTAGAAATCGCAGTGAATAATGACATGTGTTAATGATGTTTTGAAAATGCTTCGGTTTGAAAATCGTGAACTGTGTTAAAATATAAACAGCGGATAAAAAAGTTTATGCTTCTCACAGAAAACGTTCGTTAAGTCATGCCAAGACAAACTGGCATTATCATTCTTTGACTTGGATATTCTTTCTATACTGTTTTAGTCTTTTGTTCTTAATAGTATATAATCATTTGTATTAGCATGCTAAGAATGCCTGGATCTTTTAAAATTTTCAGTGTTTAAGTCTGCAATGTTTAGAAAAATATTATTATTATATACCTGTTAACACAATCTACTTGTATACATGTATTATAATTTTTTGGGAGTAAAAACACTATGTTTACCTTTACGAAATTCATATAACTTATAGCATAATTTGTTCAATGCTTGTTTACTAGCGTCTAATTACCCATTTTTTTCAAAACTATTGATTCGTTATATAATTTCATTATACATAGTCGACACAAAATATGTTTGGGCGTAAATGTGAAGGTTTTGGTACAGCCATAAAGTCTATAGCTTTGGTACAGGTGTATAAAACATATGCAGATACATGTATGGAAAAAATACGTTATTAGTAATTTATACCTTAGTTCCAACTTGAAGGAAACCTATGCGAACAATGTTTTCTATTATATTTCATATAGTTTTCTATGCCTTATAAATCGAAGTTAGGGATAGCTGAACACTGATTAAAAGTCTTTTGTAAATTTAAACTGTTTTTAAGTAGCTATTCCGTATATTATGTATGAAATAATAAAGACCCGCAAAACATTCGCGGTCATATTAATATCTTTAGTGCAGCAGTACTACTTTAAATACGGGATTTCTATAATGATACAAAAAATTTTAATCGCAGACACCGAAATATTGAAGTCCACTTGTCTTATATGTTCTATAAAGAGATAAATAAACTTGTGTATTTTTTTTGCTATAGTCTATTTGGACTAAACTTTTGTGTACTTAATACTATCAATAAATAAACTATAGTGTTTTTCTCCAACCTAACGTTAGAGCTTTTAAACATTTTGACAAACTTTTAATATGTTGTTGTACAAAATGTCTAGTAAAGTATATTTACACCCGCCCTTTTTTTAAATGAAGTGCGTGCGCATGCGAATTTAGATAGAAAGATGCGCGCGCATTTTTAGGACAGACACAAACTGTGAATTAACATATTTTAAAGGCATATACAAAAATGACATAATGCTGATTTAAAGAGAAATCAATATAATGAATAACAGGTTATCGTGTTTTACAGGTACATCTACAGTGTACTCATTATGCACATACTCTGTTTCTATAATGCATTATATCCAATAATCTTTAATATCATTAATTGAATGTATATCTGGTATTTTACGACTATGTACGAGGGTTATCAAATACACTTTTGTTTATCAACATAGGACTAAAATGTACTATTCTTGTTTATGTAGCTTTTAATATATTCTACTTTCAATGTTATATTGAATAATCAGAAAAAGCAATTTTAATATAATTTGATCTGACTTGAATCTCGCTTTACGCAGAAATTTGACGTTTTTGAATATTCTATTTACACGAATTTGACCAGCAAACATTTTTATAAAATGAAAAGAGTTCTTCGCACAACTAAAGATTTTTTTTAAACAAAAGTAAACTTTAAACTTCTATATCACAAGTGTAAAAATGATAACTGCCTTTTGCCAGATTTTGTTGTTGAAATTTTTTATTCAGATAAATATGATATATTCATTCAAAAAATGTGCTTCATTCTTTAAGTAAGAGGATTTACCCATTTTCCTTAGTTTATTTGCAGTACAATATATTTTTTTAAAGTTTATAATATTCAACGATGTTTGAATGTTATTGATTCGATTGAACTTAGTGCAATAGTTGTCTGTATTGATAACAACAGTTATACTGGTATGAGCAACAATTAACAATGTTATTATGATTAGAAAGTTGTACATTGTGGATATAGACAGTGAATTATCATTTGAGTTACCTATGGTAATCGAGATAAGAGTTTCACTTGCAAGGATTAATGAATCCATAAATAGCAGAAGTAATATGAGTAAAACTAAGCAAAACGGTGCATACGTGAAAGTAACCAAAGAAGTATATTCGTTCATTGTTTAATTAAGTGATGTTATATTACATAAACGTAAATTAATATAATTAATCTTCCTACATGTTTTAATCGTATTAAAAAAGAAAACGTATTCAGTGTTAGATGAAATGAGTATATTTCTTACGGTCTAGAGGCGTTTGAAATGATCAAATGGGTTCATGAAGTTACAGTAATCCCAGAGGAAAGACTGAAGTTTCAATTGCTATTCATGTCGTTGTAATTTATTTTCATGATATAAATAATTATACAGGTTAGGATAAAAGTTACTATGTGGTTGATGCAGTTGCTATTATGAGATTGGCACTAAAGAAAATATTACGAAGGCAAATGAAATCAATTTAATTATTTGTTTCCAAGTAATAGTTAGAAGTTAAACTATGTTATTTAGTAAAAAACTTCAGAGTAACCTTGGCCACATGCTGTAATAGATAATGTAATAAATGTAGTTATAAAGAGCAGTACTTTTAATTAATACATGCCTAAGATTCCTTAAAATCAAAACCGAAAATACCCCCACCCCCAGTGATCGTTTAGTGACTAATTAGGAACTTAATCATAAGAAATGTAGACATCAACTTTGAGTATATTATTAACATATTTATTGCAAACTATTTAATGCCACTCTATCATATTAACATTACAATATCTAGGGTATTATCGTATGTATTTTTCTACCAGAGATTTTAGGAAAGTACTTGGATCCTCCGTTCTCTAGTTATTATTCAGAATTTTCCATTTGATAAACAAATGCATTAGCAGAACAAGAAGAATGGTTACAAATAAAACAATGGATATTTGCTGTTTTAATATATTGTATGAAGAATAGGTATGTATTAAAATATCGACATGGAGAGTTTTATGTTTCAATAAATAATTTTTAGGGATAATGAAAAACATCTTATGAATCACAAACTTTAAATTGAAAAACAAATCATTAAACAATTTGGAACATCTTGAGATTTTGTACTGTCGGAGAAATATACTTGACAATCAGCTAGTTGTCTGTTACGCACAGAATATTGACAAGCTACTCCAATGGGTCTGAAGATTCTGAGCTTTTTTGGATCCTTTCGACATGAGTGCAATACTTGCTGACTCAATAGCAATCACCGTGTATAACGGAATAAACTAATTATATAAATACGGTGGAAACATTAGAGACTAGACTATATATATTATTAGTTATGTATAAAAATTCTTGTGTTCTAAAGGGCTCTTATAAACTTATTTAAGAGCATGTAGGTTAACCTGTATAGTCAATATAGTCAATACTTTCTGTAACATAAGATAATGAACAATTAACTATTTTGATAAAGAGATAACCCTTACTTTCTTCGAAGAATCAATAAAGGAACTATAATTCATATTGCTTATTATTACAGTCCAAAAAATAATAATAAAATAAATAGGTCTGAAATATACATAAAAATTTAAAAAGTTTATCTTTGAAAAAATGTTTTTTTTTAAATTGTGATTAATTTGTGTTTATAATTTAACATATATTTCTAGAAGTCATGAAATGATATTTTATTTTAAAGAATAGGAAATGTACATATGTCATGAATATTTTTGTTCACGTTAATGTAGTTGATTGCAGAAGCTATACTTAATCTGATTAATGGATATTCCTAATTTGTCTATAGTGTTTCAAACAAAACAATCAATGTATCCCGAGCTCCTGCGTATATCTCATATATATATATATATTTTAATAAATTCAATTGATTTGAAAGAAACATCTAAATTTTCTTCCAGTACATCACATCATACATGTACAGAAGAATATCTAGTTTCGTAAGGCATATGAAAAACATCCACAAAAGTGAATTATAGATCTTTATTAGATCGAAGTATCTTCTAAGGTTAACTTTCTTTAGTTATCACTCTTGGTCGACTTTTAAAAAAACATTTTTATTGCCTTATTTTCGAAAAATTGTAAAACAAAATTGTAGCAAAACCTAACTTACTTCAAGTATTTAAGTACTCATTATTTTACACCACTCGCACACTCTTGCATAATTTAAGGAACTTTGCCTCTCGTCTGTTATTTTACTTGACAGTTCTATGTATTAAATGTATTTTTTCAAGTAATCAATACCTCACCAATCAACAAGTTCAACGTACGCACAATGCACTGCTCAACCTTGATAAGAGAAAAATCATAAAAAATATTGTAATGATTCTTGATACAAACAATTTCATTTAAGGAATAGATAACAAAATTTTTTGGCAGTTTTTAAGTCCCCAGCGTATAATATTGGTGATTTGTCATTAACATTGTCGAATCCTTCATAATCTAACTTTCTCACCTCTATCAAAGCTCTACCACCTCATGCACGTAGCATAACAGAAAAACAAGATGATCGATTTGTGAACATCAGTATTTTTACAATTTTTATAAGATTTTTATAATTATAAATCGTCTCATTTTTTTATGTTACTATAATGAAAAATTATGAGAATGCACATAACCAGCTTAGAATAAAAACCTTTGGTACTACATTTACAAAGAGTCTTTGTCTTTGCGCGCGCGCACGAATTTTGGCTCGTTAAAAGGCACGAGACTGGTGTGTTCTTCAGATGTGAAGCGGACATTCAAACTTTGAGTAGCGAGGACGTCAGGTTGCGTTACCGAGTCTCGGCTTAATAATTGTTCTATTTGTGTTAACAGAGAGATTTAGTTTATCAGAATCAAAAATTCGGACTAGCCGAACGATGATCGCAATACTGAAAATTCTAGGGGCTACATTCGGATTATTTTTTATGTCTTCAGGTAAAAAATGTTTTTTATATATTTGTATATTTTTAAAACTGTTCATAAAAATCCATATTTAACGTTCTATCTATCAGTATATTTATTCATTGCTCTATAGCGCCGCTTTCGGAAGTATACAAAATACTGACGTGTCTGTTGAAAACAATTGTTATATTTAAATAGTGATACCACAACATTTGTGTAACTTATAAAACGAGTATTTTAGTATAAAATAAATAGTATAAAATGATTTGAAAGTTATTATACGAGCTTTGCCAATTCAAAAATAAGTTAGGAGCTTTAGAGTATTTCATTTTAATAGATTATCCCTAGTAATAAAGTGTATCTTGGTCCTGACGAAACAATTTTGTTGACATGTTACGAACCATAACAGCGAAGTTAACCAACAGATTGTTCAATGAATTCTAATTATTACGGCTCAGCGGTAAGTCTGCGGGCTTATAACTTTAAAAATCGGGTTTCGATACCAGCAGAGGGTAAAGCACAGATAGTCCATTGTGTAGCCTTGTACTTAAGAACAAGTAAACAAAAGTAACCATTATAAGTTTTTGTTTTATGATTTTGCATACAGCTAATTAGAACGATATATTAAATTACGTGTATTAATTAGAGGATTAATTTTCTAGTTATGAATTATGTAGGTAGTTTGCTTTCATCAAAAGTTAATTATAATTACTAGTATATCAATCCTGAAGCGAGAATTGTGAGTTAGAAAGTTGTGCTACGTTACAGCGTATGTTTTATGTTGACAATAAAAGTATAGCTTCTTCGGGTTATAATTACATGCGTACGTCTCTTATTTAATTTTCTTTATTTGTTTTGGAAATTTCAGCATAGTCACGTAAGAGGTATTTGTCTATAACTATCCCTAATTTTGAACTGATAGACTAAGGAAAAGGTAGCTACTCACCAGCACCTAACTGCCAAAGCGTGAGCTACTCTAATTGAATGGTGGCATTTAACCGTCATTCTTATAATGCACTCACGACCCCAAAGTATGGAGTCCGTTTGAACGGCAACGGGACGCGAACTTTGAACCCGCAGATTCACAGTCTGGGAGGCTATTTACGTCCAGCCCTATTCAATTTTGAAATGTACCTTCTCAATTAAGAATCAATAACTGTTTTATAAAATATTGCGGTAATTTCAAGTTAGTCATGAGTAATGAGACAAACTTTTACTGAGATGCGTTAATATGTAATTTCTATAATTATTAAGTAATATTCATATGAAGTAGTCTATAAATAATAATTTAACATGACATGTTTTTTACATAGAAATAGAAAATAAATTCGGTAATATTAACCAATCCTTATATAACATTTTAAATTTGCTCACCTTCAATTTTCAAGTTTAGTTACACATTAAATTTTAATGGTTAATATAGGACAGTGTAGAGCTGCTGTTTCATAGATGAAAATGACGTTTTGATGAATATAATTAGGTAATGCACACATTTGATTGAGAATTAAACCTATAATTTATGTGTAAATAATTAATAAGTATCCTTACTTTAACCTTGACATTTTCATAAGGAATGACGTTATTATTTGTTGCTAGGTGATAATAATGGTTTACAACGTGCTATTACATATGACTATTATTTCCCTCTTACGAGATAATATAGTGGTTAATTAATCTACATATTTTTGTTTGCACAGTGATATACACACACACACATATATATATATAATCTTTTCCTTATTACTGTGTTAGTTACTGATCAACAGTTCTTGTATATCAGACAAATATTATCATAGGAGAAATTAAAAATTATAGTACTTTTTATACATTGAAGGTTTTGTGCACTCTATTTATTTGATATGGACTTCAAGATAAACAGTTAATGATATAGCATCTCTATGACTTATTTGCTTTGTAATTCATGTTACACAGTTTGAAATTTTTGTGTACAATATTATTTCATCTCAATACGTCATACAGTCATTGATATAGTATCTCTCATATAAGCTATGTTATTAGTTACACATGTTACTCTGATGATGATTACAGGGAAAATGTGTTTATTCTTTCTAAAGTATAACGTTACGCATTTCCAACATTATTTATGGTCATAAAAAGTCACTTTTTAGTCACACATTTTACTGAGATGTCTACAAAAAACACAATAGATACTACGGGCACATTATGTATTATTTGTACTCTTTGTTTTCTTTATAAAGGTATTTATACCTTATGCTGTTTCTTGTAAAAAAACGTATAGCTTACATTTTATGCTTTCGATATGCTAAACAAACACTTGTTGTCTTTGCTGCATAAAACAAGAACGTGTGCTTTATCTTCTACTGTTTACAACAACAAAGTCTACAAGATTTTCCATCATATATTTAAACCATCCTATATTTATATTTTATGTTGTGCGAAAACTATATGAACTTCATGATATGAAAATATTCTATACAAAGCCATTTAAAACTTTTTATTTAATAATATATTCATGCTTTAGTTTATTTTACTTTGACCTCATTAGGTTATGAGATATAAGATGATGATGGTTTTATGAATTTTAGATTTTTATGACCATTTTAATAGTGTTTACGAAGATGCAGACGAACGTAATGAAAGTTATGTGACGTGACATCTGTTTTATTACGTATGTGATCTTGTTATGCTGAAAAGAAATGCAATATGTTTTTTTTTGCCAAATAAAATAGTTAATATCTACCTGAAACGATCAAATGCTATTTATGTTATATATAATTCATCTATTGATTATGTTATTAGGCATTCAGTAGCTAACTCTCACTAATGTAAGTTAGTATTTACAGTAATAACATTCGTTTGAAGTATTTTTTTTTTATATATTTCCAATCGAACTAAAAGTTCTTTAACACACTATGCCTCATCGTTAGTTTTGGGCTAGTTAATTTGACTTTAATGACTATAATCGACAAGCAAAAGCTGTTTAATATGCTTAGAACTCAAACCTAAATTGGTTTTTCAAAACCATTAAAAAAGAATGAATGCATATACAATTTACTATGATTTTCTAATTATCTGTCACTCTATCTGTTCATTCATTTATCAATCTGCTACGCTAACTTTCTACGAACTTTATCTGCGTGAGTAGTTTAAATACGATAATAAAAGAGTTGGACACGATATTCCAGAAATTTCTATGGAAGTTTGTTTTGTTTTTGTTATAATCGTTAACCTGATGTTGTAATTTTTGGTAGTATTCGTTATTTCATAGTTGTTTAAAACATGCTATCTACAAAGATTGGCACGGTCAGAAGCTATTGCATGTTTCATTTCATGTCGTTTAACGTAATAAGGAATAAACCTTTATAATTAACATCTAAGTTACACTTGAACACGTATATCTTTTATTGCTAGGTGTACGTCTTTTAAAGACGTGTTTCGAATGAATCTCATCACAAACGAGCATATATCACCGTTTCGAACACGCACGAGATTTCCCAATTAGTGACACTGCTGCTTCTGAGTAAACCATTTTTTATTTTTCTAATTAATAAATTCATCTGTCTATTTGTCTATCTATCTCGGATTACAACTAAAAATTCCCCGAAATTACGTCATGCTCCAATAAAAAAACTTCTGTCGTTTATTACGGGTCAACGGTTTCCTTAGAATCATAAATGCTCTAATAAATAAATAAAAACTGTAACGTAGCCAGAATGAAGGTTTATTTATTTTTAATAACTTGGTTTTTCGAGAAAGGAGAACTTATGAGATATTTAATAGAAAATGTTTTTCTTCTTCTTGTTGGCTCTACATAAAGATATTGGTGAGATAAATTATTCATTGATGACGGAAAAGCTGTTTCATTGATCACTATGTTTTATTGTCGTCAAGAAGGAATTTTCAAAGTGAAACGTATGAAACATAATGCCATCTAAATACGAAGGAGTAGATTAGGGATATAGCGCTTTAATAATTTTAAGTTTATGGTCTTAAAAATGTAATATACGTTTTTCCAGTTTTGTTGTTAAAGTATCTGAAAGTTTTCTATACATTCTTTGCTTTGGAAAATGAAAAAAGTAATATTGATACACAGAACAATGAGAATTCAGTAAAGTAAATAAATTTTCTTAGTTGGATTAAAGAACAGCTTCTATAAACATTTCTCTTGTAATAGATTATGAAACTATAAAATCTTGAAATGATTTCCATCCAGTACGTCTGTTGTAACAATTCTTTCCTTTTAGTTACTTTCTGGAAGTAAAAGAACAACTGAGAGGTACAAATATCGATAAAAGTATTCACTTTGACCACTTTTATCTAACATAATTACACTATGTATTAAAGTTTACAGACTAATCGAGTTCATGAACGAATCATATACTGAAAGTTTTTAATATGTCGTTAAAATATAAAAAAAATTAATGTTATGTTTCACAGTATAACTGATTAGTTATAGAAGCAACACATGTTTACAGGGACGACATTAATATATTCATCTAGGAAGTGCTGAACAATAAGTTATATTGTTCAACATCAGACGATACCGACTCTGAATCCCAAGAAATTTGTCAAGAGACATGTTCTAAACATGGAACAATATATAAACTTACAGGGCTATGACATAAAGAACCTGTCTCTTGTAGCTGATGTAATTTTTTAAAGTTTTACACTCCTTAATAATTACAATGTGTTTTTAGATCTTCATTTTCACTTTGTTAAGTGCAAACCACAATCAATTTTCAGTTTTGTTTTGTGATGAAATATTTATATTTGAAGCTTATTATTAGAATTTAACCATTTTATATTCTGTGACACATCAATTATGAATTTAAAAGTTGTCATTACTCTGAATATAACACTGTATTATAAGATGTCGAATTCTTAAGCTCTCTCAGTCTAAGTCCACTGTTTGTTTGACACTTTTTGTTCTAAGGAATACAAGTATTATCATTCATTCCCACTTTAGATAGCTTGGCTACATCTGAGTTGACGACGACGCGAGGTCCCAGGTTTCTAGAGGATCATCCTGACGTTGTAGAGTTTACCAATACATCAGGTGTGGTTATTCCTTGTCGTGCTGATGGTCAACCTCCGCCTATTGTTCAGTGGATGATAGGGAATCGGAATGTGGTCAGGAAAGGAAAACTACAGGAGGTTAGCTCAGATGGGTCACTAGTGTTCAAGCCCTTTCATGCCAATGATTATCTATCAGATGTACATTCTGCCAAGTACAAGTGTATGGTCACTAATGTTGCTGGAACCATTCGTAGTAAAGATATCCGGGTCAGAGCAGGTGAGATCTCTAGGTTTTTATACATTTGACAATATAAGTTTGCTAACATGTCGTCATTAAATACATTATTAACCAAGTTTTGGTTCGGTTAAACATGACTGCAAGTAAAAGCAAAATGTAATTTTTTTCTATATATGTACATTGCTTTTGGCTCTCAAACCGAAACGATGGCAAAATAGTTTCGAATCGACGGTAATATAGTATACACCGATATCTATAGGAAAAGTTATAATCTATTTCTTTGTTGATAAAAGCAAAGAAGAACCTTTTTGAGTGCATCAAAATTTCCATTTATCGAACAAAATTCCTTATGTTCATTAAAACATTTTATTGCATATTTATGAAGCCTGTCATTTCTTCAGTCTAACTCCTTATTAAGTTTGTTTGTTTGTTTGTTTTGAATTTCACGCAAAGCTACACGAGGGCTATCTGCGCTAGCCGTCCCTAATTTAGCAGTGTAAGACTAGAGGGAAGGCAGCTAGTCATCACCACCCACCGCCAACTCTTGGGCTACTCTTTTACCAACGAATAGTGGGATTGACCGTCACATTATAACGCCCCCACGGCTGAAAGGGCGAGCATGTTTGGTTGGACGGGGATGCGAACCCGCGACCCTCAGATTGCGAGTCGAGCGTCTTAACCACCTGGCCATGCCGGGCTCCTTATTAAGAATGGGGCTTAGAATGTTCTAGATTAAATTATTTTGGTTACGTTGTTTGCTCTCCTGTCTGTTTACTTGTTATATTTATCTACTGTAATATTTTTTCATAGAAGGAACAATGTGATGACCCTATACAGAAACTGTACTTTTGAAATTATTTGAAGATTTTGTTTGTTTGCTGTTATGTTAAACTTATATTAAAGTTTTTCTTCATTACCCATTTAAGCCGTCTCCAGCCATTATTTGTTTGTTTGTAATTAAGCACAAAGTTACACAATGGGCTATCTGTGCCGTGCCCACTGCGGATATCGAAATCCGGTTTCTAGTGTTATAAGTCTGCAGACTTACCACTATTCCATTGGAGAAGGGGATATTTGAAGCTGTAAGCTGATTTGAAATGTTACATTACATTATAATGACATCCAGAGTTTAGTGAGACGCTATATTTCATCTGTATAGTTTTTGTCAGCCACTAAATTGTGAATTATTAAACATAGGTATGCTGTACAAAGTACCCTTTTCATGAAAAATTCAAATATTCTTTGCATCATCCTAACTAAAAAGCTATCATTTCTAAGCAAGTTTATTCCTTATCGCGAATTCGTCGTTTGAAATGATAGTTGACTAAATATTACATAATAACTAACCTGCGTATAAGGTTACTACTACATGAGGGGGGGGGAGGGGAGTGTAAAGTTTAGGAAAAAAATGAAGCAGTTTTAAATGACACCCGGTGCTGACACTCAAACGAATAGTCTAATGTTCTCAGCATAATTAAACAATGTCATTGATGTGATCGCTTGAAGCACTTTAATTTCTATACTGGAATAAATCTATTTATGTGTAGAATTTTCTGTGTGTTTTTTATATTCGGTTTGAATATTCTGACAGCCATATCTTTGTTTTCTAAGTTGCGATAAAAACAGTTAATGTATACTTGAACTAAATGTACAACAAGAATAGCAGTTTGCCTTTTGAATTCGTTTACTAATCACAGCCATTACAGATATTCGTATTTATTTGTATTTCGAAAAGAAGAGTCGTTATTAATGCGAAAAAAAAAAGTAGGAGTAAAGAGAGTCCCAAAAGTTAGAAAACGCCATGTTTAAACTACAATCAATACAAATGTGTTTCCTCTTCCAAATATTTGCACATTTGCCTAATGGAGTATTATCGAAAAGAACAAAGTGAAAGTATATTGTTTGTTTTTCGTCTCACTTCTTTACGATATATGTTATTCGGAAAACACGCTGTCTCGTGAAGCTTCTGTGCTTATTTTTATTGACAAAATGTATTTGGTTTTTGAAATATATTTTTATATCTCGCTGTGCCGCAGCTTTTGCACGTATATTTCATTTAAGTCAGGCAACCTCATAAGATCTATTATGTTTACACATACTCAGTACGTGTTTAAACCACGAACCCAGTCTGGTATGGTGGATATCAATGGCATATACAGTTCACTTCTCACACGCTGCCAAATATGTATTTATACATGGCAAATGCAAGTGAAATGAATTTAGTATTGAACTTCCTATTGAGCAAAGTCGAATTTTCTTGATATTATTTGCTGCAATTTTCCTCGCTCTATGACGTCAACAGTTTAGTTTACCTTAAATTGATGCAGCTTGATATCCTGGTGACACCTTTACATTCCACAATATCTAATGGAAGAGTTTCTAAGAACTTTAGAATAGCAAATAATCATTATGTGAAAAATACTTAGTTCATGGATATTTTCAGCCGTTACTTTCGCATGCAAAAATCTATATCAGTGTAAGAGTTTTCACAAACATTAATATTTGGGTGTCATTCATTTTTTAGAATGTTTTGATGCGTACCATGAAATCAGCTGTAATTTATGCCAATTATTGAATAAAAATGAAAATTAAATGCATAATTTTGAAATCGCAATTTTATGAAAAATAATACAAAATAATTCTAACTTTACTTACTTCACTTAATCATAATTTTCCTCAGGTTAATTGTAATAAATTTTACTTCTAACCCATGATAAATAGACACATCATTTATGACTCGATGTCATTAAAAACTATTTGTTTCGTTTATTTAACACCTGCCACACTAGCCAGTCTTGCATCTTGATGTCGATAAAAAAAAAAGAGTCATTCTGGAAAGGTTTGGGTTGTTTTAATTAGAAAAAAAAGAAAAACCTTTGGCACTATTTTTGAAGTCTGTGTCGTTGTACGAGACCCGTGACCTGACCCGCAATCAAAAGATCCAACAAGGAGAAGTTAACTTGTAAATGTAAAGTAAAACGATGTAACAATGAAACATGTTTGGAATACTTTAAATGTTTTTGTGAATGTGATGGCTTAAGTGTAGCGGTTAAGCTAAACCGTAGGTTCAGGTTGGATGAGGGAAGGACTTATTCAAAGATATCCCAATCGATTTGATATACCAGCTGAATCGGAGATTCGTCAGCTAATTACTGCATTGACAGCGAAACATGAAAAAAAAAACAAAAAAAAACGGGCCCAATAATATCGTTATCCTTAAAAAAAGAGAGATTGGAATCATATATAAGAAATAATTAGTTTCAATAGTTTGTGAAACTTAAAGCACAGTGAAGCCCAAAGATGCAGCATTCAAGTTGAAGCAGATGCACGATGCATTACAAGATGACTTCCTTAGCGATTCTTAAATTAAAAATGTCATTTCTGCAATAAAGAGTAAATATAAGGAGGACGGTATAAGACACAGTATGGTACCAACATAGTATAAACCATATAAATTTTATCATGTCATATTGTCATTAATATTTCGTTAATTTCTGTTTTAGAAGTTATTTCGAGGTTCATTCATCAAAATATATCGAAATAACCCTAAATCACCGGTTTCCGGAATGATTCCCCTGTTGACCACCCTAAGCTCAGTACTAAAAGATGCTGGGCTGGTTCGTGAGGCAAGTGGTAAAAACAAATAAACTTCCCCACAACATTAAAGAAATTGAGTATCAACGTGATTCCTATAAAACAGGCTACATTTGGAAACTTTTCATCTGTGGCACTTTTGTAGATTATTCCTCCAAGGCTTTCTTCACAAGTGTAATGCTGAACTAGACACTTGCTGCTCGTTTCACTTTGGTTTGCTCATCACGAAGACTCTGTCTAAATCATTTATAAAATAATAATTAATCTGTTTTTTTATCTTCTAGCAAATATTTAAATATTTATTTGTTAATAAGTATTCTATACCTACTGACATTTTCTAGTGTCTAACAAATCTATTGAAAAATTCGGCTTGATCTTTAAGTAAATGGTTATTTTAGTGCTAATATAACCTTTAGGGCCACTTTCGTTTCGTTTGCAGTTAAGCATAAATCTATACAATAGGCTATCTGTGCTGCGCGCATCACGGGTATCAAAACCCGGTATCTAGCGGTATAAGTCCGCAGACATTCCGCTGTGCCACTGGAGGAGGAGGCCACTTAGGGCTAGCGAGTTTCAAAAAGATTGGGAAAAGTGTCTACTACGGCATAACAATGTAATGCATTAAACTGTATCGTTTCTCCACTTTTTATACATTAAGTGACTAATTATGATGGTGGGTGAACTCTCAGGAAATTTTACGATTTTTTGTATAACTCTTAGCTATGTTACCTTATATCAGATGTTTATTATATTTTCCAACGAAATAGAATACAAGCAAGCAGCATGCTTATGAGGGAGCTATGGCAGAATTGCTGAGAGAAATAATTACAAAAATAGATAAAACCAATGGAACATTGAAACAGGAACAACAAGAGGAAGTGTGGTGTGTACTTTATCTTTTCTGTCGTCTTTAGATCTTGTACACCGCATTACTTGGCCCTGAGTACTATCCATCACAAAGACGTGACAAGTACATTGCGAGATGCGAAAAGATGAAGCATTAGTTGCTATGTTCAACATTATTCCTTTTACTTTTCCTACAATTGATCATCTTGTAAGACACACACTAAGATCCTCCACCCTTCCACATTTTTTTATAACACTCTTTCTCCTCCTTCTTCGTTTAAATTCTCTCAGGCTTCCTATAAAAGTTATTGTGCCTTTCACAAGAAATTGATATAAATTTTGTTCTATAGAGGCATTACTAATAAAACCACAACAACACTAAGTTCTACTTCAATAAATGTTGAGATAAGCTTCTGGTCCTTAGAACAAGCATCATATTCATTGGTTTTGAAAATATTATTGTTTACACATTGTTTCTTCAAATTTCAGAGTTTTAAATATCCTAATACCAATATTATGTCATGTTGGTTGTATAATTTTTTTTTTACTATCAGTGTAAAGACATTAAGTTTAGTAATATTAGAAGACAAGAGATACTCACTTTAGATAATGGTATTTTTGAGCTGAAATGTAACTTAAGCGGTACATGGATGAGTGACCACTAGGCCGTAGACAATGAATGTCTTTAGTTTTGAACTACTGACAAGAGTGAAGTCAACATTATTCGCTATCAGAAGAACTTTCTCCATCTTTGAACAGTTTAACTGCATTGTTTCTCACTCTTATAAAAAAACCACAATTGAAAGTATGAAGTGTGTTCAGTTGCATAGTGACGCGAATCTTGGAACTTCCGATACACAGCCTGGGACGCTAGCCATTAAGCCACATCTGAACCTTTCACTTTAGGAATTAATTAAGTGGATATATATAACCACTTTGGAGCCAGTTGAACAATTTGACACATCAATATATTTTATATAATTAACTCTATAAAGTTACTAATTTATTAAAAGGCTACATAAAACATTAAGTTCTTTGTAAATGAATTAGATAAAATTAGCGATTTATACTACGTTCATACTATCAGATTCATTGAACGTCAGATCTGGCAAAACTTACTTACTTGTCTCTACACTCTGATAAATGTATTGAAATCAATCAGTTTATATTATTTAAAACTTATATGAAATATCTGAAACAGCTTCTCTGAATATATTAGAAAAAACTAAATTACCTTACTTGTTACATTAATAACCCATAACTTAATATTTCTTCAAAATAACTAATGTTTTGTAAGAACAAAAAGAAACAAATGTCGTCTATGAAATAATGTCTTCAAGTCTCAGAAACAAAAACAAACTTTATTGTTTTTAAGAAAATAATGACGTGAATTTCGAAATAAAATTATGTTCTTTAGTCTAATCTAGACACCAAGCTTTATGTTGTAACCTTTTTCTCATATCCTGAGAATAAGATAGCTCAGCGATATATGTCTTTGGAAGATGGGGTTTCTGATCGATGTTCAATTTGACCGTTATTTTTCTTTTCATCACATGCTATTAGACTGACCTCATGTAGAGGATGTTTCAAGTTCCTCAAGGGACTTTCTTCTCTGATTGTCTGTGTACAAGTCTGTGGGTAACGAGAAGTACGTTGGGGGGGGGACTACTGACGTGATCGCTTGATGACTTACTATGTATAATCAACCACTACGTTAGTTATCTAAAGGCAAAAGGAACAGCTTAACTTAAAGAGCTTTAACCAATAGAGGTTTCGGAGAGGAAAGACTGCTCATCTAAGGTACTTTTTTAGCTGTTACTTTGATCTTATTTATGGTGATTTTATTGTCTTTACTTCTTCCATCTAATTAAAAAAAAATCGTTGTTTTCTACAGTGAAATTTCGTTGCATTCAATAGATTTCGTAGCAGAATAATACCCTTGTAAGAAGAGGATAAAAGTAGTAAAAGTACGGGTTACTTTTCCAACAACATGTACTTATTTTGATTAAATCTCTCTCGAGTATCTTAAGACTGAAATTAATTTATATCCACATTTTATAAGTTAATCTAACCGGGTTCGTCAACCACGTAATAACATTTTTAACTTTAATGTTTTAATCTTTACAGAAGTCCAGAAAATCAGGATAAAATAACCCCTTTGAAACCTTCATTACTTAGTTTTATTATTTAAATCTACTTTTATTTTAATGGGGATAACACAATCATTGTACACAAAGGTATACGACGTATGCTTAGTGCCTTTATCTTATATATACATATTTCTTTCCTTTTTAACGGAAAGGAGCATCGTAATCATTGTAATCTTGGTTAGATTTAGTACAGAGAGTTTGATAATGTGACTAACAGTAGTTACTATATATGTGTGTGTGTAACAAAAGAGAAGCAATAAAAGTTGAATTAATTAAATTTCATTAACAGAAAAGTGATAAGCTCAAATGTAGCACTATCGAGATACGTGTTAAATGCTAGTACGTAACAAGAGAAATATGAATTTTTCATACGTTGTTCGAAATCACAATCTAATAGAATCTATTTTTGCACGAAGTGTAATAAATTTTAGTTACCATAGAGATTTTAACATGTATAACATAGACAAAGAGGTTCAATAGGACAGAGGGGAATAACCACGGAATGTTAATATAGATCCTATTTCTAGAAGAGTAATAAATTGATACATTGCAAGGGACACTTTTTCTAACATCTGCAACACTTTCTGTGACAAATATTTTATACTTGTCACTTTTCTGTTTAGTCAATCGTTTTTGCCTCTATGAAATATGTTAATAAGTTATTGATAATTAAAACACTGAATCGGTACTCTTTATATCAGGAGGTTTCTGCTATATTGCACTTTTGCACAATTTTATTATTTACCATATAATAAACTTAAAAATATATATTTTCAAATACCAGAATTTACGTATGTCTTTAAAATATAGCTTATTAAAATATAAAGTGGTCTAAATCTAAACAATTATACTTATAAATTATTTTATAAAATAGATGGTTTTATGAATTTAACATAACTTGTAAGAGACAAAGAAAATGGTTTAAATAGAATGGAACTGATTGCATTTCCTAAGCCTTATATCCTTTGCTTGTCTACTTTCAGTGATCGTCAGACATTTTGAAGTTCAAGTGTATAATGAATATGTAATTCGAGGAAATTCGGCCGTCCTCAAATGCCACGTACCTTCCCACGTGCGAGATATCGTGACAGTGACGTCATGGATTCAAGATGAAAGTATACAAATCACGTCCTCTACGTTACAAGGTCAGATATAACATATCATTTGAAAATATATTTCCCTCACTTGATGCTACTTTTATTGTGAAAATATGAAGTACCTAGATATATACATCTAATTACGTATATAATCAACTTCAATTATGAATGTTGTAGCTGTCATCCAGTCATCTTATTCATCTTACTGCTTGCTCGATATTATAAAAAAGAGTGTCAGACATTGCCAATCCATGTATTATACAGCAAGGAAACTTATCAAAATATATCATAAGACAGTTCACTGAAAAAACTAATCAGATAAATGTCAGAGTTGGGGTATGAAAGAAATTCTTTCCATATTAAGGTACCTCTAGGAAATTCCAGCTCTCTGAGAATGATATTGCAAGATAACAAAATAAAACAATATTGTGAAAGTTGAACACATTCTTATTTTGTGTCGAGTTCTGGGTTATAATTTGCATTTTGAAGTTAACACATATACTGGAATAGAGAGAGAACAAAGGCATAGAAATATTTTCATATATTCGGATTAACTGGATATTAAAACTCAGTCCATTTGTTTTCCTTTTTAAATCTACAAAGGAAGAACAATGCAAATTGAATAATAATAGATAAAATGTATACTAACAAGTATTTATTACTAAAAGCATTTCACACAACATTATTAAAGGCTTTGAATAAAATAGCTAAACGCATTTTAAATACTAAAGCCATGATTAATCCTATTTCATGAAATTTTCAAATTAACGATGGTTACGTCGTGGCAGAATCATAATGGAGCATCTCTCTATTAGCTGTGAATATGTCTCAGAACGTTTTCAACGTTATGCAACGATAGTTATAGATAACGAGTATATTTGATGTGATGAATATCCAGTATTAATATTAAAGGCATATATTGTTATTAATATGTAACTTAGAAACCTGCAACAGCTTGTACGTCTTTGCGGGTGGAGTACGTCTTTGCGGGAAATCCAATGAAATAACGAAAGCGTGATTACTGTATTCTGATACTTGCTTTTTTACTTTCCAAACTTTGTGTCTTACAAAGATTACACACTGGATACCGCTTTAAATCGTATAGCTTGTATAATATAATTCACTGCACATTAAATCAAAACTCGATAGATTATTTCTTATCTTCATGTCGAAAAAAATTAGCAAACACTATAATTTGTACTCGTTTTTTTTTCTTTGATAATTGGATACGTTGCTGTGTACAACGATTCTAAGTGTATATTGTGGCCATTTATCCAAATTGCATCACATTTTATTTTGTATAGAAAACGTTATCATGTATGGAAAATAAATAGCTGTTTTTCAAGCCATTGACAATAAATTTTCAATTTGCAAAATCTAAATCATGGGATTTTTTGGCTTTAGCGTATGTTTTCTTTTAATATATGTCAAGCTCACCTGGCAAACTACTAACTTCATTGAATGCCATAAAATATTCAGGTATCAAGACCACAAAATCTATGTTTTCAATAGCATGTATTATTAAAAAAAAACTTCATATAATTTTTTTTCTTTCAAAAATATAATATTCAGTCCTAAACAAAATCTATTCTATTAGAGACTATTCATTACAGTTTCTGTGGCTGTTGAATTTAATGTTTTGTTTTGGCTTACAGCAGTACTGGTATTGACGGAGATAGAAGATAACAATGTTTTACTTATATTAATTTGCGATTGTCAAATCTTCATATGTTTCTAAGTTTTATTGATTAAAACCATAAAAGAAACAAGGACGTCAAACATTTACGCGCAAAGTTAAGACGCTAGAGATTACTGAGATTAATTTTCAAAGTAAGATAATTTTTTCTTATAATACTTTTTCCTGAGATAGTCTTTGTGCACGAAATTATTGTAGTTTTTTTGCTCATACATTTAATTAAAATCTTAGAAGGGTTACGAAACTTATTTGATGCACCACGTAAATCATATAAGTAAAAGCTAACAGTAATTATCATATTTTTGTTGTACTTGTTTAAAAAGTGTGCTTATCATGACGAAAATAACAAGAAAAGATCACCATATTATTGTGTTAACCAACGAAAATGCTTTGCGGAAACCCGGCATACTTCATAAAGAAGCTAAAACGTGCTTAAAGCAAACAAAAACTTGACAAAATCAGAAATATTCAATTTTATCTATTCGGTATCTTTAAAGTCTTTATAATGGTACCTGAACATTAAGAAATATACTGAATATTGTGGTTGTCTTATTTTATTCTGGTGTGTTAAACATTTCGAATGTTAGATTATAATGCTTTTATTTATTGAAAAAACACACACAATAGACTTAGGTAATTCATTTTAATTAATTGCACCAACCCAAGGTTTATTTCCACTTGGCAATAACATGTTGTTAGTTCAAACTTGTTTAGAGATGCTGTTTTATTTTTTAGGAGGCAAATACTCTGTTCTACCAACAGGGAGTTTGTTGATACGTGATGTCACAGAAAAAGACGAAAGAAAAGTTTATCGTTGCCAAGTTTACAATCGTCTGACTTCAGAATCAAAAGTTAGCAGCAAAAGTGGGAGAATAATTCTAACAGGTTAAAAATTCAAATAGATAATATATCTTTAATTTTAATGTGTTTTTTATTCAGTATGTTCTAAACAGGAATGCGATAACTTATGCTATAAGTTTCAAAAGTTTTATTTTAACATGTGTTTTTATTCAGTGTGTGTACTAAACAGAAATGCCATAACTTATTATGCTTTAAGCAGGGCCGGTCCTAGAGTACAGGAGGCCCGGGTGGAAGAATTAATGGTTGTCCCCCCTGCTACAATGTACATGAAATGATATATATATATATATATATATATGCATGATAGAGAGGGTGATTAGAAACAAAAAGATATAGCATTGCATGATGCATCTCAAACTCAATTTTAGTAATGACCTACCCAGTTTTCAAGCATAATAAATGGAAACAGATGGAATAATAACAATGAAAATGTACTTACAAAATTCTAGTTCAAGTGAAATTGCATTTTCATGCACTATCACTGGCTCACTCTTCTATGAGGTTTTCGAAATTGTAGCATCTTACTTCCTATCTTTCAATTGACAAGATAGTAAAGGAATTGAGACAGTCTTGACTCACTGTTGATCGCAAATATGATCTTATTAATTTCAGTTTACTGAAAGAGCTTTCAGCACTAGCCACTGTAACTGACAAAGTTAAGTAAACTCTGACAGCTACAACAACGTTTGGAAAGCTGCATCATATCTGCAGTTAACCAAACACCTTAATAAATCTGTGATTTTCATTTCAGTATAGTTCTTTTCTTTCAGAATGTTTTTTTAGAATTTTTGACTCGTCTATGACTTCTGGACCAATGTCTTTGAATAAAAATTGAAATCCTTTACTGCTTGCCCTAAGTTTTCATCGGAGATGTTTTGTTCCATTAAATACTGAAGGAATTTGAAGCGATTCATTATTTTGGGAATACTACTAAATCGCTCTTGAAGTTGCATCAGTATATTATCAACTAACGTATTGAAGAATATAAATCTGAAGTGCTGTTCTGGGTCACAAGGAGTTTCATCGTCAGAAATTTCATCATACTGTCTTTTTCTTTTATGTAGTCTCTTAGATGGAAAAATTAGGATTGCCACCTATTTCTTCAACAGCTGCTTTCGCTTCTTGTAGTGCAGAGTCAAATCTAGTTTATTATTTATAGTCTAACAGAATTTATCAAAGATCTTGCAGATTCCAAAGTAGCTTCCCTACTTTGCAAATGTTTATTAATTTTATTTATCATACTTAATTAGTCACACTATACAACTAATGAAACGAGAAAAGGCAAAGACTGAATGCTTTCAAACAAACCATTTGCTTCAGAGACATGTTGCAATTTGAAGTCATTCTAGAAAGAAAAAAGACGGTAATTTAGATTTCTTTTTGTCTTCTTTTTTTGGTGGTTACGAGGTCTGTTAATTTGACCGTCCTTGTATAGAGCTAGAGTAGAGAAAATAACATATAAAATATGCAGTTTTACTGAAAATAAACATTTGAAATGTATTTAGGAGATTTTAGAGGTTATGAAAATGAAATTTGAGGTTTTTGAGATGAAGAAAAGTATTTTCAATTTTAACATGAAAATCACTTTGCACGTAGACAAGTACAAAAATACTTGATATATTCACGGACAAGTATTTTTTAATTTATTAAAATACTTCACTAAAACTATGCTTTATTGAATGTGAAAGACTTATAATATTTACTGAAAGTCTGCCAAGTTTTGTGAAGATATACATACTATATAACAGTGAAATGAACTAAACAGGGCCTAAACAGGGCCACATTTGATTGGAATTTGGGCCCTCTTCAATGGGGGCTTGGGCGCCTCGCACCCATTGCACCCCACCCCCCTAAGGGCCGGCCCTGGTTATAAGTTTTAAATTTTTTATTTTAATCTGTGTTTTTTATTCAGTGTGTACTAAACAGGAATGCCATAACTTATGCTATAAGTTTTAATTGAATGTGTGTTTTCTATTCAGTGTGTACTGAACAGGAATGTAATAACTTATGCTATAAGTTTCAAAAGTTTTATTTTAATGAATGTTTTTATATTCAGTGTGTATTAAAAAGGAATGCCATAACTTATGCTATAAGTTTTAAAAGTTTTATGATACCACAGATCCTGGTCTAAGAGTCATTAAGTATCATCTGAGGGCAAATATGCAAGTCGTAGGTTTCTCTCATTAAGGATATGTGCAATAAAAATGGCCACTATATGTGAAACGTTAAAATAGAAGGTTGTTGGAAATCATTACTGATGCATGAAATACATCACCTACACCTGTACTGAGTCATTGTGTAGTTGCAAGAAACTATGTTATCTGGACACTAGGATTACTGCACTTCGATATTATCTGTGGGTTTCTTTTAAATTTGTGCCTATATTAGTAAAGCATGTCGGTGCCTTAAGGATGCTGTATCCGCCATAAGAACAGATACGTGGCCTCACATTGCTTGTAACAGCGAAAGAATGCCAAAAATATAACAAAAGCATTATTCATTTCAGGATGCACACTTGCCAAAGAGCCAGACTTTTGTAGGTGTTGGGAGTAAAACTAATGCGTCTTTAAATTGGAGTTATAATTTTGGTCACCCTGAATTTACTTAGTTTTTTATTTCTTGGAAGTGAACTTACTCTAAAAATTGCGTTATTATTGAAAGGGTTAAGTCTGTGTTTCTCAAAATGTGGGGCGCACCCCCAAGGGAACGCAAATGGTCTTTTGGGGGCGAGGATTAGGGTACAGTCAATTGTGCAATAATGCAAAATTAAGCGTTTCAACATGTTTTTATTAATGAAAATAAAAAGTAATTACTACAACACACATATCATTTTAATGTGTGTTCGTGCATTACATCTCGTCACATAACTCTCTCTCTTTTACTCATTTAAAAAAGAGGGGCGCGCGCAAGAAACCATACTTATTAACGGGGAGCGTGGATAACAAAAGTTTGGGAAACTCTAGGTTAAGTAATAACCATGAAATATGACCTCTACAAAACTAAAGCAGAGCAATTAGTTTGTTACCATGTCTTAAGCCTAAATATATGTTATACTCTCAATATCTGAAATTTATTGTTATAGCTCTTGGACAGGAGTATTCTAAACCATTATACTTGATAAAATATTTTTATCTAGTTTTTTTGAACCCTTATTTAGGTAGAACTTAATTTATGACGCCCCTTTGTTGCCAGAGTGGTGGTGATTATGATTAAATTCCTTTCCTTGGATATACCTAACACTAATTTACTGTCTTTTGACACTCTTATGATGCTATATAAGCATATATATATACGATTTGATCAAAATTCTTGTCATGCCAGAAGAAGAATATATGGAAGTATTATTAGATCTAATTCATAGCTGTCTGTCTAAGTTTCACAAAAGTCAAGGGTGAATTTTGACGCAAGAAATGATTGTTTGTAAGCAAAATAAAAGAAAACAAACGAGAGTGAGTTGATTTCTTATTTTTTGCTTATGTAGTTATTTACCAACTCAAGCATTCAGGAAAATAATCATATTAAACTTTATAGAATCGGTAGTAAGGAACGAAACGTTTTTTACCTAGCTATATAATATACATAAGGCGAACATAATGTCTGGAATAAAGTCACAAAAATATACACTTACAAAAATCTTGAAACTAGTTAAGGATGATTTATAATTAAATTTTCATGCATGTTTGTGTTTAAACTGTTTATATATATACAACGAACTGGTGTATTATTTATTATTAGAGCTACTTTACATGTTTTGCTTTTTTTCACTAAGGCACATCATCAAAGATATAGATGTAATGAAGGATGTATTTTTAGTTTTACAATGACGAGCTGCAGTACTCATTCTCAGTCTGAAATAAGGTATTAAAGGTCTATTGATTTTAACTTAAATTGCAGCTGTACACAGCGTGGTCACAAGTAAATGGACACCACCTTTTCAGAAAAATTGAAAATTTTCAGTCATATTCACATGAATTG
>NW_013666115.1:337261-345714 GCF_000517525.1 Limulus polyphemus | reverse complement strand
GATGACTAGCTGCCTTCTCTCTAGTCTTACACTGCTAAATTAGGGACGGCTAGCGCAGATAGCCCTCGTGTAGCTTTGCGCGAAATTCAAAAACAAACAAACAAACAAATTGCAATATATTATGAATACAATTAAATGACTTGAAAGGTATTATATATTATTAATTTTTTTACGAGAAAACGAAACAAATATTATAAGCCTGATATTTCCTGGTGGACATTATTTTTGTTTTTTCGCTCTGGCATATTTTTTTCCACTTACTCTACTTGTTCAGTTCGCTGGTGTCTTTTCTGGAATTCATTGCGGGCTGAGTCGTTGTATGATTGATCATTCTCAACAGAACTGTCGTGTTAACGGAAGTGTTTTTTTTATCAGCAATGACATCACAATAATACAATGAAACTGGAGAAATTAATGTTATCTATCTATCTTGTATAATAGAAGTATTACACAATATTATATTTATTAAAAGAGGAAATGTTAAATTCAAAATTAAAAAAAATGTTTCAAACTATTTGAGGAATAATAAAAATGTATTTATTTAATTATAGTGCGTTTTCTGGGAACGTCAAGTAAAACAAATAGCATTTTATATATATTGTTTATTGCTCCAGAATAGAAAACATAATTCATACTTTTTTGATATTTTTACAATAGCTATAAGGAACATAACTTTTCCAAATAAAAAAATTAAATTATTTAGGAATATAAACAAGCTGACAATAAAGTTTACTTAGACTAATAACCTTCGATAATTAAACAGAAAAATGGGCAAACAGATGACAAAAACAAACAAGTAAACAGGTGAGCAAGTTTGCTAACGAGTAAGTTGTACATCACAGGGACTGATTTTTAATCATTTCTGTTAAAATCTAAAAGTTTTAGCGAAAAAGATTGAAGTCGTCGAGTTATAATGTCAGATGCGTGAGTTTCAACAAAACTTGTTTCAAAACACGATTTAGATAATTCGTGTGTCCTGTTCTCTCCTGTAGATGTCCATAGCCCTATTTCGCCAAGACTGATTCATTCTTTACAAACTGTCCAAGGGCAGAAAGGTGAAGTTTTATCTCTACCTTGCGTAGCACAGGGGAATCCCGCTCCTTACTATCAGTGGTATAGGCTACACGGAAGAGACAAGATCCCCCTGTTTCCCGGATACAGGTTTATTCAGCACTCGGAACTCCTCGTTCTAGAACATCTCTCACTGGAAGACAACGGTACTTACGTATGCGTGGCAAACAACAGTGTTGGAAAGGTTGAAGCTCAAACTATCGTCTTTGTTTCTGGTAAGTGTTCTGTTTGTCTTATCACAAAGTAATTGGATTTAATTCTATTATTTGAAGTGAAGATACAGATAAACTATTATATTACATATGGGGGTTTGTTTCATTAAACAAATACAAATAAAACTACTTTAGACTCAAGATAAGCGTTATTCAGATGAGAAAATATCACTTCTATATTAGTGTGTTTTACGAGTGAGTTAAGAATAGAAACAACTCTTCCAAGTCCTAATTCATCCACAGAGTTTTACCCAGAAGCTTTGCAAAAAATTGGTATTTAGTTAGTACCATTTCGTGCTTTCTTTAAAGATAGTACAGTTGCTCTTTCACCAATAAAATATAAATAAGATCTGAGCTAATCAAATGACACTTTCTACTCACCCATGATAGTTTACTGTTTACTTTTTACTAGAAATAAGTGTTTATTGTAGGTGCTGTTCATCCATAATTAATGCCATTGATGTTACTACTAAGAGTTAATCACTCCGTATAAGAACGATGTCGTAGGTCCATTGTTGCCCTTGAACACATCTTCTTCATCGTCATTCGTGCTCAGTCTGATGGATATGATTACACACTACTATTTGACATCGCAACCGTAACTGATGCAAGCTTCTTCGAATGACACAAATGACGACCATCGACCACAGAATGACAAAATTTCTACAGATACTCCATTGTACGAAGAAGTTGACTTCGAAGACCATGCTTAAGAATGTTAAAGTCACAAAAGTCTATTAAAACTGCATGTAAGGAGTTGACAGGTACTTAGTCAAAAATAATTATTACTGTGACCCCATTTTCTTCGACCAAATTTGTCATGAAATCAGTTGGTTTCGAGATGTGACTGGGAATTTATTTTATGAAGCTTCGTTAATTTCAAATTCTTGTTTATTATATTACTAACGGTACCAAAATATATGTCCATCGTCTTCATAATGTATTTTTTAGCTAAAGGGGGAGGGGGGCTCTTTTGCAACTTTAGCCTTCACTTTGTGAATGAGAGTGCTGTTCTAGACTTTGAATTGGATTTGTAGTTTTGGAGTTCGTTGTTATCTTAAAAGTTCTGTTCTGTGAGTCTGGCCGCTGTCATAATGAACAGTGAATGCTTCCTTTTGTCGAACTCCTTTGTATCTTATTCTCTACATCGTTTAGCAGTTTCGGTATACGAGTATCTTACCTTGGTAAGAACTGTGACATAGGTCTTCACCCATAAGACTTCCTGTGGCAGCATTAAAACGTCCAATGATTAAAAATTTGCCAGGAAACAAACATATATGGACTAAAAATGTTGCCCGTGGCACCACGATCAGTCATATTTGCTTTGATGCGGTATGTTTGGGGATATGCAAATCGTTTTTATACGGTATGATTAACCCTTTCTAGTATGTAGTTGATATTTCAAAACATACGAAACATTTCTCTTTTAATTTGATCTGATATTTAAAATCAAACTCGCATTTTTTGTATTAAAGTTACTACAACTTTACGTAACTCAAAGTTCATGATGAGTTTTAGAACGTTTCGTTGATGGTGTTTGTGTGGACTGCTTTATATTTTGAAAAATAGTTACTTTATTTGATTTCAGTTTACATTATATATTTAATGAAAAATCTCAAAGGTAGGCGCAGTCTTCAATTCTATTAATTAATGAGCTATAGGATAGTCTTAAAACAGTAACTTATGGTTACAAAAAAGGTATTTTGTCAAGCCAACCCTATTATAGAAATCAGATTATTGAATGCGTTATATTAAGATGATTTTGGATATGTAAATTAGCACGTCACATAACAGCCATAACCGATACAAAGTCTTAGTGGAACGGAATGTATCAAAATTGTAATTTGACGTTGTTTAGCGCTTTGTAGATAGTGTGATGCAAATAAAAGCTGATCGCTTTGGGAAGGATAAGTAACAACCCTTTCTGACGCAAAATAGTAAAATTCTCAGATCATAAACATTTGCTCAGATCAAAGATTTAGAATTTCCAGTTAATGTCAGTGGTAAATAAATTAATAGGGATCAACGTTGGATAAAAGGACTATCCAAAAAGAGACCTGCAATAAGTCATACTCTAGCTATGTTCAGCAAAGCTCAAAGACTTCTGATAGATAAGAATCCACGAATACAAAGGTCAGTGGCAAAAGCCGTCCATTGTCCCAGGCAACAGCACGCAACATAATCAAGAAGGCTCTCCGTAAGTAAATGAGACCAACAGAGTAAGAGTTCACCAAGATAAGGCTTCAAGTCAAACTTCCCGTTCAACTGTCGCATATCACAAACACCTGGAGAATGAAATAAATAGTCATGGTATTCTATACGTATTAAAATATACTGGTCAAGTCTCAAGACGCAGGACCTATGGATTTCTTTGCGATCAGACTGTCGAAACTGATGCTGAGAAATCGTCGTCCTAGTATACTAGATGGATTATGGAAAACTTGCAGGGAGAGGTAGTGTGATTTGGACATGACAGCCTTACGACGGGTCCTTTTGTAACGACATGGTGATGCTCCATAATCGTTTTAATGTAACATACTCAGCCATCTCACGTAGATTCGCAGCTCAGAAGTTACTTTCTGATTGAAACTTAGGATTGAGGAAAAAACATCAAAACAGTTTCAATATTTGTATAGCAGAGACGGTATCAGTACAAAGAATAAAATGCTACTACTTAAGAACCTATTTAATAGCAAGTGTCGTAACAAGCTCACGAAAAGAGAAGTTTCTCTATTGACTTATTATAAATTTATTCTTAACACAGAGTGAAAGAGATGTATGTTACAAAAGGAATTCAAATTAATTTTCAAAATATTTGCTTAAATATTCAGTTTCCATATTTCGTTTGAACTTTGATGAATTTCAGTGATGGTAAAATGAAACCTGAAATTATACACAAAAACGTATAAGACTCAAATAGAGAGCAGTACATCCTAATAGGTAATAGTTCCTAGTAAGCTGGTTTTATTTCACACATTTTACAGCATTACGTTTCCCAAGGGAGAATGGTGTAACATATGAACTTTATTCGATGAACCATCACGCGCCAGCTCTATAATATATATATTCTTCCAGCTTTTCATCTTTACGACCAATGTGAGCCATGCTGAGCAAATGCTTAATACATGGAAGCGGCCGAGAGGATAAAGCGCCTTTATAAAAGCTAAAATGTAAGACCATAAAAGCCAGAAGGACTGCGCTTCTTAGGCTACAAAATGGAGTTTCATGGACATTCAAAGACATCAACATTTAGGCAGAAGAAGTTTCATGAAAAGAAAGTATTACTGATCATATTCGTAAAATCTCATATCGAATCCATGCGTTATGATTATTTATGTGAAAGCTGTTTCACGTATGTTCAGAGCTATTAGATAAATAGGAGGATAGGCAGATTGATAAGTGAAAAGATGAACATATAGATAAATTTCTTTAAAAAGCGCAGCATTCAGTAGCGCGGGAACTAATGTTAGATTAGTAGTTCAAAAAATTAACGTTAACGTTCGAAAACGGATCACTCAAAACTCTATGTCTCCTCCTACAACATATAAATATATATGTATATAATTCATGTTTGTGAAGTAATGTTACACTTTTGATTAATAATGCCTTAATACAAATGTTAGATAACTTATTTTTACGTTGTACATTGTAATTTCAGATAGTTTGTTTGTTTGTAATTAAGCACAAAGCTACAAAATGGGCTATCTGTGCTCTGCCAACCACGGGTATCGAAACCCGGATTCTAGCGTTGTAAGTCCGCAGACATACCGCTGTGCCACTGTGGGGCAATTTCAGATAGAATAAACAGTTAATGTGTTGTACCACATTAAATAATAACATTGTATACCTCAAACAACTTGCTAAAAGCATTACTTGTATACTGTAGCCTGATCAAACAATAAGTTGAATATCTATAAAATACTTGTCTAAAATGGCGTTTGTAAAAGTATTACCTCTCTTTTGGAAACATCACTGAAAATTTTCGTCTGGAAGATAGGCGTCTTTACACTTCAGTCCATCCTCTGTGTTTTTAATAAAATTGTTTCTTATAAACGGCTTAAGTCTCGCCTTCACTTGCACATTAAAGAAAATTGTTTTGGGTGTGATATGTATTATTTTTGTATTGACTGCATATTTTTGTTGAACATCTTACATGGATTATTTGTGTTATTATTGTTTATTTACTCCTCTACTAAACATTTAAGCTAATGTGTTTGGCTTGTTTTTCTAATGCATTGGACGCTGTTAATTTAATTAAAGTAAAGTTATATTATAGATTCTCGTTTATTTCAACCAATCAACAGAATTTACTAGCAACTTGGTTCTAAGCAGAAATATTAATGTTTTTCAGTCTACATATAATCCAGTGTTTTCCACTTTCTATGTTAACTACTCTTTGTTATAATTACAGCGCCTTTCAAAGTTGACCTACATCCACATGTTCTCACAGCAAACTTCGGAGACTTAGTAACTTTTGGGTGTAGCGTGTCTCCTACTACAAACACAGCAAGGACATTAATTTGGTTTAAAGACGGGCACCCCCTATCGGCAAACACAAGAATTATGATATTAGACAAAGGAATCTTAAATATTCATTCGGTACAACGAGAAGATAAGGGAATGTATCAGTGTATGGTAACGTCAGACAGAGTTTCAAGTCAGGACACAGCAGAACTAGTTGTCAGAGGTGAGACCAGCCATCGTTTCTCATGAAGACAATTCAAAGTTTAATTATCAATGGACGACATTGATAAATACACTCTCCACTAGTAATGAGTAAAATAGCTAGTATAGATTATTTAGACAAATAGGCTAATTTTAATAAAATACTGGATCGGATTTTTTTGTCAAACAAATAATTTAAAATTTATCATCTATAAGTAAAAGTAAACATAACGGTAATAATATCTTACAAATATTATAGGTTAACCAATGATAACAATGGGTATTATTATTATTCTTTCCCCCCCAAAAAACCATCATATTTTCTGACAAAATATCAGAGTATATAACCAAAATAAACCTAGCGTGTCTCAGTAACATGAGCAAATCCGAACTTAGCGTAAGTATTTTATACAAAATATTATACATAGTGACTTATGATCAACTTGTTATCGAATTAATTTTCAATAAAGCTCTGTACATAAACTGAGGATTAGTTCCCCCTGGAAATCAGTGGATTTATTTCTTGAAAGTTTCGTGCAGGTAATGGAAAGAAAAGTTGATCATATTTTATGATATTTGAGAACTTGCCGCATGTTGAAGCTACTTTAATGTAATGGAAGACTGAACTTTTATAAACCATGGCGTAATGTTATATCTTTTTATCGACTCTCTCCATCAGCTCTACACAAAAAAAAAAACAAAAACAATTACAAGGATAAGAAGCAAACGTTGACATTTTCTCCACCTAACTTTTGTGTGCTTTGACGTGTTATGGCATTAACATTTTTTGCATACATTATTTTCAGAACAACACCCTAGATTTCATTTTACTTTTGAATCTACTGTTGTCCAACCCGGTTCAACTATCTCAATGAAATGTTCTGCTTCCGGTATTCCACTTCCACAAATTACGTGGACAAGAGATGGCGTTATGGTACCGGAAGTATATTTGACCAGAATTGGAGACTACGTCAGCAACAGGAACACAGTTAATAGCTACGTCAACATAAGCTCTGTAAGCGGTTCGGACGGGGGGATTTATTCGTGCACTGCGGAAAACATAGTTGGTAGAGTTACTTATTCAGCAAGATTAGACGTTTATGGACCACCATACATTCGACCAATGGACAACATAACAGTTTTGGCTGGGAGGTCAGCTACTGTGCAATGTCCTTTTAGTGGTTTTCCTCTGAAAGAAGTTTTTTGGGAAAAAGGTAATAACACAAGTTATACTCCTGTTGTCGGAAATATCATATCTTCTTTATCGTTTTAAAAACAAAATGATGCTATAATCTGGAATTACAACTTCTAAATGGAAGAATAGAGTCAGTATAAACTGAGATTAAGTTTTTTAAAGATCATATGTTCTTTTTTTTTTAAATCGCATTAAGATAATTGAAAAAGACAAAAATGCTATTAAGGTCTAGTAACATCTATGTTTGCCAATAGGCTTGTATTGCAGATAGTAGTCACCTAAAATAATAAGGGAATGTGAATTTGTTCGTTTGGTTTATAAGATGCATGCGTATTAGTTTATCATTATTTAACTTTCCCAAGAAGTAATTAATAAATAAATAAAGTAAATTAAATTATTTTATTAGAAGTCACAGCTTTTACAGTGAGGAAAATTATATTTTAGAACAGGTACGACGTTTCGATTACTGATGTTCTAAAATAATAATCTTCCTTAGTGTAAAAACTGTAACATCTAATAAATCAGTATTTATTCAGTAAGTAAACTCAAAACGAAACTATTGTTGTTTTTCTTCTTCATCGGGATTCGGACCATGTTTTGGACCAGGGAGGGTCAGGTTCAACGTAGACCTCTCTGGAATTGTTATTTTATTTGCACTGTTACTGAATCCTAGGTAATAACCCTTGTTACATTGTTGCATTACTCACAGTATGTTAAATTTTGTCCATTGTCTGCAGTTTTAATTAACATACCCTTTTTCGTGAATTGGACATGGGTAATATTAACTTGTATATTTTCACCAGCTTCACTTATGTTTGATCGCACTATCAGTCCGTATTCCACTTACCAGTCATACACACACACACACAAACACACGGAATCCTATTTTTACATACAAAACCATTGTAAAACAGAGCTACGTTTGTGTCTGGGATTCAGTTAGCCTAGCACTGTTTGGCGTTTAAGAGTCTTATTTATGATGTTTAGAGGGGAGAGGTACTTACATGCACCCCCAGTAGCACAGCGGTATGTCTGTGGACTTAGAACGCTAGAATCCGGGTTTCAATACCCGTGGTGGGCAGAGCACAGATAGCCCATTGTGTAGCTTTGTGCTTCATCACAAACAAGTAAACATGGTACTTACATCATGTATTATGTAACTCTCTGGTTTGCTCATCAGTTTATTTTTATTAATATTTTACTTATAATATTGAAGCGAGCTATTCAAGAGTCTGTCTGATAGAGTTGGCATGTTTGAGAAACTATTATATGTTGTTGTTTTTTTAATTTCGCGTAAAGTTACACGGGGG
>NW_013666115.1:318585-337104 GCF_000517525.1 Limulus polyphemus | reverse complement strand
CGTCCCCACGGCTGAAAGGGCGAGCATGTTTGGTGGGATGGGGATGCGAACTCGCGACCCGCAGATTGCGAGTCGAGCGTCCTAACCACCTGGCCATGCCCTGGGCCCGCGTTAACCGTCCCTAAATTAGCAGTGAAAGACTAGAGGAAGGCAGCTAGTCATCACCACCCACCGCCAACTCAAACTTTAAATCAAACTTTAAATCAGTTAAAACCGTTTAATGTATCTTTACATCATCAAAACAATTTATTGTCAGGTACCTGCTTTTCATTCATTGCTATCAGTTGAAATCATTATGAAATAAACATTTGCAAGACGCAAAATATATTCTAGAATGAAAAAAAAAGTTTTTATTGATAGCACTGTTTTTAAACACTAAAGCTTTACGTAGGCCTTTCTTATTATAAACTATTAGTTATATTTCAATATACATTTTCTTAGTCAATAGAATTCTTTTCATGATAGATGAGAAGAGACTTCCTTACAATCACAGGCAACGACCATTTCCTAATGGCACCTTTATCCTAGAAGATATTCAACATCAGGACTTTGGATGGTACGCTTGTGGTGCTACAGATGGTCAAGGAAGAAAGGCAAGACAGGAGCTTTGGATAAATGTGGCAAGTAGGTGTACAAATGTTTGTGATATAAAGGACATATGGGCATGTTTCCATATCCATTTGCGTGGGTCCAAAACAAGTGTATCGTTTATTATCTTATCTTTGAAGCTTTTTTACCAGATGGAATGAAATCGACAAAAATGTGTTAGTGAAATCTATTGGATATAAAAAGGGACGATTCATTAAATATTTCGGGATGAGATGGAAAAACTAAACGCTGATTGGATAAGATATGTAGCTCAACACAACTGATTATAAATGTTTTGACTTCCAAGAAATGACAAAGATTCTTAATTCGATTTTTTTACTAGCTAAATTCATTCAGATCTTACCAGTTTCCAATAGTGATCATACAGATCCTTTGTTCGCCATTGTAACTTAGAGAGTGACAGTTTAATTGTTTATGTATTTGACAAATCTATAAAAATTTGAAGATTAACCAGAGGCTCATTTTATGATAATTAACAATAAATGCTCCTAAAAATAATTCATAATGTCTTGGTGTTTTTATCATCATGAATGTCATTATAGAAAAGTATTTTAGTTAGTATTAAAATATGTTTTAATACGCTTTCGTCACTATATTATGTGGTATATTTCACTCGATGATAAAAAATGTCTGCTATATCTAACCTTGGTCAAACAACATAATTTCATATAGAGAAATTTATTCTTCCTGTTCCTAAAACTCTAAACTTCTACTTTACTGAAATTTTAGGTTAATAGTGTCGTTGTAATATATTATAGCTTATTCCATGTATAAGAAAAAAAAAATATTGTTTTATTTTAGCGCCACCTGTAGTTGAACCTTTGAAGGTATCCAATTATTTATCTGAGGGTGAAAGAGCGTCTGTGATGTGTGTTGTTTCAGCCGGGGATCTTCCTATTTCTATACATTGGAAAAAAGACGGAATGTCTTTACCCTCGGATCTAGAGGCTTCTGTCGTTATGGCCAATAACTACACTTCTATTCTCTCCTTCCCAGTCGTACGACACGAACATAGAGGAAACTACTCATGTGTAGCGTCAAACCCTGTAGCATCGAATAACTTCACAGCAGCTCTTGACGTAAAAGGTATTAAAGTAAAATCGAATAACTTCACAGCAGCTCTTGACGTAAAAGGCATTAAAGTAAAATCGAATAACTTCACAGCAGCCCTTGACGTAAAAGGCATTAAAGTAAAATCGAATAACTTCACAGCAACTCTTGACGTAAAAGGTATTAAAGTAAAATCGAATAACTTCACAGCAGCCATTGACGTAAAAGGTATTAAAGTAAAATCGAATAACTTCACAGCAACCCTTGACGTAAAAGGCATTAAAGTAAAATCGAATAACTTCACAGCAGCCCTTGACGTAAAAGGTATTAAAGTAAAATCGAATAACTTCACAGCAACCCTTGACGTAAAAGGCATTAAAGTAAAATCGAATAACTTCACAGCAACCCTTGACGTAAAAGGCATTAAAGTAAAATCGAATAACTTCAGAGCAACTCTTGATGTAAAAGGTATTAAAGTAAAGAATTTATTTTCCTTAAAAATATGAAAATTTTGAAGTATAATTATTTTATGAAGTTAGGTTAGTTTGTTTTTAAATAAACATGTACATATATTATCAATACTATTATTTAGACAATTCGTGGACAATTCTCATTTTGGTTTCTTTCGTTTTAACATCTAAACAAATATTTGGAAATCGTATATTAACACTTTATTGTTACAGAATCTTAAGAGTTTTTGTTCTTTAAGATAAATGTTTTTTACCACCACACAAACACACACACAAAAATTTCATGCACCACTGACAGTATTCAGAAAAATTCTATTAGATTAATAGAATGACGCCAAATCTGTTTGCAGATATGTATAGCAATCCTTACAGTATTGAAGAGTAAGATATCTAACTGCATAAGGTGAGGAATGAACTGTGATTTGAGATATTCCCCTGACAATTGTCTTCGTTCTTCCATTGATCAGTTCCTCCTAAGTGGAAGCACAAACCCGTTCATCAGGCTTCTGTCGTAGGTCATAAGGTAGTTTTCAACTGTCAGGCTGAAGGATTTCCATCTCCTGTTGCCCGCTGGAAGAAAGTTATCGGTAAAACGTTTACTTATTTCAATTTCCTCAGTGTGTGTATTTTATTTTTTATATTTATATCTGTTCAAAGTTCATATTGATATCTATTCAATATATCAGCTATACCCTGGTGGTGAGTACCATTACTAGTCCATCATAAAGTATGAGCGGAATGGTCTCTAGAAAGTCTGGAAGTGAAGTGATAGACATTTCTAATACTTTAACATTATAAACAGCATTACATTTTAAATACACCAAATAATGTATTAAAATGAGATTGAATTTGTATTAGTAATGTATTGTCTGTGTTCTTTAATTATTACACCAAAAATGCCATCTTGTCTCCCTCTTTACAGAAATAAGAGATTTATTTAATAAATAATGTCTTTGTACTTTTCGTTTGTAGTATTTTGTTTGTACCAGCACTTGTCTACTTGTTCTGTTGAATTTTCAGTGGATACATGTTGAAATATCTGTTTAGAATTGTCTTTGATTATTTCGCTCGTATTTTGTACACAAGGAAGAGAAATACTGTATAATGTGAAGACGTTCTGCGTTGATGCTACTTTTATCATAGATGTTTTCAGCTGTGTTGTTCAGTCATCAGATGATACTGTCGTTTATGGAAAGTGTGTGGTGTATATGGAATTTTAGGTATCTGTCTATATGAGTCGGTTTTCTATATACTGGAGTCATGAATTTGTCGTCACGTTTGATGATGAGAATGTCTATAAACGGCAGTGTTAAGTTATTCTCCATTTTCACGTTGAATTGAATTCTTTGACATATAGAATTTAATTGTTTCCAGAAAAAAGCTAGGTGTTCTTACCCACGTGGCTAGATGACGTGTCGTCAATAAAGCATCTGTAAAAATGAATTTTTTCTATGTAATGAGTGTTCTTTGTTGGAAATTTTTCATTCAAATATGCGCTAGGACTGGGGCAATTTGAAAAGCCCTTGGCAAGGCTGTGTATTTATTCATAGAATATGTTGTTGTCCTGAAAGTTAGTTCGAAGACAGCTTTAATACTTATGTCAGTTCTGGTTGATAAGTAATCATTTAACAGTTGTTGTTTGCTTATGTGGAGAGTTTCTGTCGTAGTAACATTGGAAAACGAAGCCGTCACATCAACACTGACGAAGATATCTTGAGGCTTGGAGGCTCTTGAGTTGTTGAAATTGAAACATCATCACCTTGAAATTCAACTGTTTATATAAGGCAGTTAGCATCCATTTTCACCATTCTTTAATAAATCATCGAGTAAAGAATGTTTATTTATAATGTATCCTCTGAAATGCATTTTATATATCAAAACCAAACAAAACAAGGAAATTAAGCTACTCCAGTGTTGAAAATTTAAGCCCTTTTTCTCGTTGTTTTGTAACTTCTTTCCTTATTATATATTTTTCGTTTTTTGCAAGTAGCAATATTTGATACACTTGGCTTCATTTTCTGATTATAAAAGTAAAACTATTATTCTCATAATTTCATTATCTCTTGTGCATAAATTTTTAACATATTTGTTATATCTTTCAATTCAGAAAGGGAACTGTAAAAATTAATTTTATTAACATTAGTCTTAACATTTTAATCAGACTAAAAATAAGAAATGCCTACATTTTCATTTCTTTTAAAATACAAAATATAACTTTTGGAATTCGATGAAATTGTTAATTAGATATATTTATCACTTCATACTGCATTGATAATTTTTGTTTTATTTTCTTCTACACTGACATAGAACAAATCATATCATCACCGAGTTATTAAAAAGACAACATAAATACTGATAAAGCGAACTGAGCTTTCAGCTTTAAAACTGAATAACGTAAATAGATATCCAGAATTCTGTGTATAGAAGTTTTAAGTGGATTGATGCGATTTCATCCACCTGTGTGAGTCCTTTGGAAAAAAAATCGATTTTCAGAACTACATTTCATTAGAAACTGATGAAGATCTTCACCAGCGTATCAATAGATAAGGATTGTTGGGCCTTTGAAAATGGAGAAATCATAAAAGTTTCGAAATCAGTTTTTTAAATTACTAGGCAACTTTTTTAGTCACTTCTGCTAAAGAGATACAAAAGCGGAAAATGAAGAACAAGTTCGTGTATTAGATGTATGTATAGTTATATATATCATTATGTTATATCTGTATTTATAACTTAAACGTTTTTTCGTGAAGAAAGTTAGGGATTTTAGTGGTTGACGGAAAACATAACATCGTGAAGGCAAAGAAAACTTACATTTGCTTGAAAAAAGGTATGATTATATCACAACCAACCTTTTTCACACGAAATATGAGACGAAACTTAGTCATCAAGAAGTTACCTTAACAACTAGTAAATCATTAATGCTTTTATATCCTTCCATATATCACCCGAATTACGCTTTTCTCAGATTTTGCTTTATCATGATGTAAGCTTCGTGCTTGAAAATCACAGCTGTCCTGAATATAAATGAAGTTAATGCTGCTAAACCTATATATTAGAGATATGCTTGACAGTTTAAACAGAATGGCTGAGTGCTGTAAACCTTTTCTATCTGAGAAAATTCCCTTGATTTGAGTTTTATCACTCTTTATGAACGGTGATCAGGCGTTTTATTTGTAACCTAGTCTTTATCAGTTTATTATATTTTGATTTTTTTTTGTAAAACCGACTACCATATCTTTGTTTTTCGTTAATCGGTTAAATAACATGCATTTACTCTTTGTTGTATCTTTTATCGGCAATAATTGTTTTTCTTCTTGTGCAATATTTTTTGACTATCCAATTTGCTCTCTGAATTAGAAAATTATACTCCTTTTCCAGGAAATGATGGCGAATTTCGGGTGGTTATCAGCAACGCCAACATTCAGATTTTAGAAAACGGTTCTTTAGTGATCCAAGAAGCTACGCCTGAAGATTCTGGTTCTTATATGTGTCAACTGACTAATGGTGTTGGTTCAGGACTTAGTACTGTAATTGACCTTTCTGTCCATGGTAAATCAGAGCTTCCAATAATTACTCGTAAAGTGCCATCTTTTAAATAATAGATGTACTTTAAAATTATAAGTATTTAAAAACAAAACAAATTATGTTTAATGTTGTATTTTTAAAGAGATTAACTTTAGTAAATGATTTAAACCGTCCCACCCTTACCAAGTATCTAAACGCAATTACTGACGCTAGCATCCATAACTAATAGGATCTAACTTCATATTTTTTATACTCTTACTGTTTTTAGTCTAATAGAGTGGAATATGTTAATCTAAGCGAAACTGGTTCTTTACATGATAATTAGCTGTTCTAATTTTGTACTGATTACTAGAAAGGAAGGTAGTTAATTAATAGCGCCCACCGTCAACTCCTAGCTACTCTAATCGAAGAACAGAATTTGACCGTCACTTTTATAGCATACCCACAGCCCCAAAGTGCAAAAATAATGGTAACGAAACACGGACCATTGAACCCGTAAGTAAAGTAATAACTGCTTATTTTTGACTATCATCTCCCTACTAATAATACTGACGTGGCTTAGTGGTTAGCCTGCCCGTATTGTGAATTTATAGTTCATGGTTCGCAACCAGTTGCTATAAAATCGCGTTCTACAGTTCAGGTGCGTGGGTGCGCTGTAAGAGTAACTGTCGAATCACACTTTTTGCCCAGACAATAATAGCTCAAAAGAGTTGGAAGTCGGTATTATTGGAAAGCTGCTTCATTTTAGTCTATTTAATTCAAAATTAGAGACGGACATGCGCACAAATACACTGTTTCTTCAACATTCACAGCTCATTTCTAACACATTCTATCTAAATGTTCAGTTCTTTTTGATACTAATATGCTTCACCGTGTATCGTTTGGCAATTATCCAACATAAATTTATCTGTTTCAGTATATTTTGGAATATTCAGAAACTTGCATTCATTTTTCAACATGCGATAGATCATGCCATTTTAATACTAGTCTCATTGTTCAATATTAAATCTATTGTTTCATGTTTCCTTAGATTAGTACTTCCTTTTCTTTCCTATAGTTGCAGTACACACTGAGCAGAAATTTAAAGTCTATACAGTGAAGGAAGGAGACAGTGTAACTTTAGAGTGCCGTGCTCGTGGAGAAAATCCGATTGAAGTCACCTGGATGATGGACCAGGTTCCCTTTGATCCAACTAGCAGTCCAAGGTAATAATATGCTAATAAAATTTTCAAAAAGTGAACGTCTCTACTAAATCTGTACATTCACAAATAATACTTTCTCTCTCTTCTCTGAAGCCTACTAACTGATGTTGTTTCTTTTTTACTTTTATAGTGTGACGGATTTATTATTCTATATTTATTTTAATATCGACGTTTGTATAAAAGAAAGTTATATTTATAAATGTACATAACGTATACTGTTAAATATGTATTGCGAAACTCTCGCCTATTCTCTAAAGTTGTAGAAGATTCTCGAGTGTAAAAATCAACAATATGTGTGTGTGTGTACGTAAACGCAAGTGTAGCTTGTATTGTTAAGTAATCTGATTTTTCGAGAAACTCTCCACACGCTTATAAATATAACCAACGCAACGCATCTAAAAACAGAATATATATTATTCGTTTGCTATAGTTGGTATACTATAAACCTCGGAATCTATAATTGTTATTATTAATCGGAAAACTACAGATATTTGATCAGGAATATTTATAAATTTCGAACACTATAAACCATTCAACTTCAATGGATTCACATCGGACTTTAATACTTTTACGAAGATATTATATAACTTCAGCAGTAAAAGAAAGTCGATCTGTAATCGGCGTGTGATCAGCGAGAACTAAAGAGCTAGCTAGCTCCCTATTAAATGAATTGTACCTACGTCTACTCGAAATTAATTCGCTCATCGTGAACTGTCGATAAGATATCAAGGAAGTTCCAGACTAGAAAGAAGACTGTATATTGCTTGTAAGTTTGTAAAACTTTTGAATATAAATCATTGTTTGTAATAACTGTTATTGTAAATTGTATTACTGTTTGTATATTAAAATATATTTGTACTAAAAAAGAAGACTGTGTATATCAGTCTTGTTGGCAAATATCACAAATTGGATATAAATCGGCATTTATTTAACTACTAAGTCTAAATTACAATTTAATTCAGTTTTAAGCTATTTAAATTGTAGTATATAACAATAACATTAATGTAGTAATGTATCAATTGTAACAACATCAGGTTCTTATATAAAATCAAAAGAGTTGTTAATGTATAATGTTCGAAATAAATACAAAACGATCTTATATTTTGCATCATAAACTATTTAAAATTTACAAGTTTTGAACTTGAAATACTGTTACAGAGTTTATTATTTAAACATTATATATAACGACCTTTTGCACAATACTTCAAATATCAAAGATTTCTTTCAAAATAAAGAGAGTTTGTAAAAAAATAAAATTATCATACAATCGTTAATGTTATTTTTCGTTTACCATCTTTCAGGTTTTCGACGGTGTTTCTAGGTGTCGTTCATGGAACTTTAAACTAAAAATAATTTTAAGGCTTAATTCACACACACACACAAATATATATATATATATAACGTATGATTTGTATGTTTTGTTCTTCATTGTAAGATTTGTGATCCGAAGTTGTGTGTTTTAGTATGTGTTTTTTTTATATAAACATCGCCTTATTTATCGCTTTTCATATCATAACCTTTGAAGATATTGTTTAGACGTACAGAGATACGATGGTATTCTTAATACAATATTAACCCAACGTTATTTAAAAGGTTTTATAGTTAATGCTATGGTTGTAAAGTATATTCTATAACTGTAAAAGTTTAGTTTTTAGAACATTGTAACAGTGGTTTATTCAAATGAACTTTTATAAAGATGTTCATTACTTATATCAGTTCACTAAATAGATGATTACAGTTTCCAGTAAATAAATCCGCTTGGCGGTTGATGACTTTTTGTGAAAGTAATAATACGTGAAGAGCAATGAAAATTACGTGAAAAAGAAACATTTACTGAATTTATTAATATTATCTATTTTCGTTTAGGTAACTTTTAAAAAAGAACCTGGTGACAGTCTAAAAGCACGGAATGAGTTGTATAAACCAGACTTTTGGGCAACAATTAATCTTTTTCTTTTTAAAATCATCCATCTGATTTATTGCCTAAAAAACTTTAATGTTTCTAGAAGATAAAGATTAAAGTATAAACATAATCACTTCAATTAATTTTGAAATAAAATAGTCCAGTTAAGTATTTACAACATTGATTATATATATATTTCTAATTAACACGTATAAATATTTATATATATATATATATATTGTTATTTTATTTGAACATCGATGTTGGACGAAATAACCTAATTTATTACAAGAAGCTTGAGGTTATGCAGGTATTTAAATTTCTTCATTCTTGTTTTAGTTTCTAAAATTATAAATTATATTCGCAACCGAGCACCTCAAAAGTGGAGATAAGCAACCATTTTGGTTTTGATAGACAGTATGAGTGTTTTTCACTAGTTCTTGTTACATACGATTTAGGCCCAAATTCGCGAACATGTTTAATGGAATTTAAACTGAAACTACAACTGTACAGCTCGAGGCTGAAACTAAGCCGGAAATGATTTTTTTAAATTTGTTTAATTATACTATTTTGCATATTGCAGAAAGTTGATTTAATCCTGTCTATTATTAACTTTCATTGATAGTCCTAAGGCGTTAACGTTTTTCATTCGGACGTAATGAACAAACAGATTGTATTTTGTTCTATTAAATAGGGTTGTTTTTATATTCAGTCAGTAAATTCAGATATGATACTAAGATTTGTATCGCTTTAGCCAAAACAGCCTTCATCTTTTGTTTCAGCCAGGATATGTTGGCCTAAATCATAGATATAATGGATGGATATATCTAATAAAATATAGATAGCTGATAGGTATTTTTTGTGAAACAATGAAGAAAAAATTGACAAACATTGAAGAAATTAGTTCCAGTTTTAACTCGAGGGTGATCAAAAATATTTTTGTAGTGAACATAAGACTCGTATTTATATAATATAGAAACAGTTATATTGTGCAGGAAAGAGAAAGTTTGTCTCGTGTATTGACTGCACCTATTCTACAGGTACATTTTTAAAGAAACGATAGAGCCTGAAGGGAAAGTCTCGACGATCAAAATCATCTCTATTAGCCGCGAAGAGTCCGGTCTCTTTGTTTGTGATGTGGAGAATGATTACGGAAAAGATGAGACTGGATTTCAAGTTGTTGTTCAAGGTAAACGCATGCTCTTTAAAATAATCTAACTTATCATATTTGTCTGTTTCAAAATGTTCTCGCTAAGCTACACAAGGGCTACTCCTCGTGCATGTCTCTAATTTTGAGTTAGAGGGAAAGCAGCTAATCAGTTGCAATTACCACCAACTCTTAGACAACGTTTTCTGATCCAATAGTAAGATTTGAACTTCATTCTTATAGTAAATCCAGGGCCCTGGGATTTACAGTCTGAGTACGTTAATTACTAGGTTACGTCCGGCTATACACGTGTTCAGTCAGTTGATTTGTCTAGTAATCAGTTTGTATAATAACTTAGAATAAATTAAACATATGTCTTATATTTGAATAAACATTATATTTGTTTATTGCCAAAAAAACAACAACTATAAAACGTTCTATGATAGCTATATATTGAATTCACTATACATTTAGTTTGGAACTATTTGTAAACTCCAAAGAAAAGCTATGTATATTTTAATAAATACTCAACTTGCAAATACATTCATGAAATTTATGTATTTTTGAAAAATAAAATAAGCTTTTCATCCTAAACAATAATTTGCCTGATACAATAAGGAATGTTACTTCCCTCACTCTTAGAGTAATTTTAAAAGCGATACAAACTAAAAGTTTTAATGAGGTTATAGTATAAACATGTTTCTTTGATCTGTGAGATGGAACCAAAAAAGTTATAAATATGTTATTAAAAACTCCTATAAAGTAATTATGTTCCACTAAGTGGTTCTATGGTGTACAGGGACGTTGGTTGGCCTTGTGATATTATTTTGGATTTCGAATTCGTACGATACAACAAAATATTCCCGGCAATTTACGCTCTGGGTGCATTATAAGAGTGACAGTAAGTCGCTTATCTTCGATTGGGGGTTATAGGGCGCTGCTTACTGGCTGTTCTTCCTCAGGTCAGGGCTTTAAGATTAAGGGCAGATTTGCTATAAATACAGAACACAAAAACAAATGCTATACGCAAAAGAAGTAAGAGTATAAACGTGTAAGTAGCGAGAGAACCTCACAACCTACAGTTCTGCTAGTTGGTCCAGTCAGGTATATAAAAATATAGTTTGTGTGAAACGTATTTACAAAGAAAAGAACATAGTTCATTATCTTGTTAACGGTTCTAACAGATAAGACAAGTTTCACTGCTAAAAGCGTTTTTGGATAAATCAGCTTTTTTCGTAACCAAAGCCATCATTTTGTAGATAAGGTAGTTGTCCCTGATTGGCTTGGGGTGTAGTTTCATTGCGGCTCTAAACGACGCTATACTGTGCGAGTTTTCCCGCTTTCATAGAGAATACCAAAGGCTCCTTTCTTAAAAATAGCATGTTCTTTGGCTCTGCTCCGTTAAACAATCTCCCTATGCAAATATCTATTCTAGAAAATGCTGTGATAATAATCTCCAGCTATAAGGTTGCACTGCAATGTAAATAGTCGAAAATTCGTCGTGAACCAAAGATACGTGTGCTAATACATGTTACTAGAAGCGCTATGACTCGCATCTTCAGCGAGACGATACTGTATTAGCATATAAAAATATTTCTTACAAAGTGCGATTAACTCTCCACTGAAACGTTATCAGAATATCGAGTCTTTGGCAAATAAAATGGTATTAAATTACAATGTGCTTGATGAGATGTTTAAGGTTCAACAAATAAATCTAGCACAGTAAGAGAAAATATTTTAGGAGATTTTAAAGGACATTTTTAACAATTGAAGTAAAGTCATAAACAGCAATGAGATATTAAAAACTTGAAGTGACATTTATAGCTCTTGTAAACAGAAATGTCAGATAATGGAAGTTGTAGGCACACTTTCTGTGTAACTCAGTATAAGTTTATTTACCAATCAATGAAGAACTCTATGAGAAACCAAGTTATAAATTATATTACAGAAAGACCAGATCCCCCCAAAGACTTAAAAGTCAAAGATAAGAGCAGCCGCACCGTGTCCATAATATGGGCTTCGCCTTTTAATGGGAACAGTCCAATAACAAAGTATTTATTGGAAATCAAGTCGGCAGATGGTAAGATAAAGCTATATATTTACTTCGGCAGTATACAGCCTGTAGTTTATAGATCTACTTATTTTGTATTGAAATAACCAAAGTACTTTGTATGTTTACTTATGGGACTTATTTTAGCTTATAAAATTTTCAGAAGTGCAATCATTAATATTACCTTACTTTATCAAATTTAAGTAAATATTTAAAATTTAAGATATTTAATGAATTTGTACCTTGACTTGTTATTTTGTAGATTTTTGGAATAGAGACAGTGATGTCATAGCTATGGAAGCGTTTAGGACCGAGTACACGATTCAAGGCTTGTTACCTTCATCAGCGTATAAAGTACGCATGCGCGCAAATAATAACCTCGGTTCCAGTGACTATAGTGATGTAATAACAGTTACCACTGATGACGAGCGTAAGTAACGTTGGAAGTAATCTTCCCACTCATGATTATTTTAGAATCTTCTACTGTAGTGAGAAAAACGACTAAAATATAAAAAATGATTAAACAAAAAATTATAAAGATTTCTCGACTGTTGATCATGGTATTCATGTGCTGGAAATATTTGTGCTAAAGAATAAGTTCACAATATTACGTGTTTGAATTCTATTCTAAGATCATGCTGTGTAAGTATTATATTAACAATTTAGTATTCGGGTATTTCTACCCTTAATCAGGAGTAGTTGTGTGGAATAAATAAAAAACACACTAATTTAAAAATTAGAAAGAAAAAAAAATCAATTTTTTTAAAAATGAGGCTAAATATAATATTTTATATCGGAATTATAATATAATTCTGTAAGATGTAACTCTATGAAAATATAAAGTCGAATGGACTTTCAAAATCAAGTTGCATAGTTTGCACGTTTTAGTTGTTTAGCCTATAAATAAGAAGAAATATTGTTTATATCACATAGAACATGCTACTCTTGTTTATGTTTATTGGATCGATTATATCTTAGTTATGCAGGTTAAAGTTTACTCGATTGATTTAATTGAAGAGAATATCCTGAGGTATTATTGGTTAATTTCAGCATTTATTTAATGTGACAGTAAGAACTAGTTTCTATTTTGTTTTTAAATAAAAGGAGAGCAAAAAGACAAAATAAACGAAAAACAGAAAAAAAAGCGTAAGTAGACAAATATCGTGAAAGATAGACGTGAACTCAGCCCTTTCTAGGAATGTGGTTTTATACACTTTATGCTAAAACCGACGTTAAAGGCCCAAGCCTTTTCTGGAAATGCATTTTTTTAAAATACATTTTATGTTTAAACCGACGTTAAGGTTCTCAGCCCTTTCTAGGAATGTGGTTTTATACACTTTATGCTAAAACCGACGTTAAAGGCCCAAGCCTTTTCTGGAAATGCATTTTTTTAAAATACATTTTATGTTTAAACCGACGTTAAGGTTCTCAGCCCTTTCTAGGAATGTGGTTTTATATCGAAATCGAGTTTGTAGAACTGACAAGTATCAAATGATTTCAACCCAAGTGACCGTCTTCCGCATTTTTGGTAATCATTTCAAAACTCTGACATAAAACTCTGTTATAATAATGACTATGCTAAGGAAATCGGTCCATTGATTTATCATTTCTCAGTGATGATGGATACAGAAATAAACGTTTGTGATGGCGCAGAGTAGTTGTGAATATCACAGTTGATCTAAGAACAAGAATTGTTTACAAATTCCGTAAACAATCACGAGTTAAGAAGCGAATGAACAGACGCTGTTTCTTTATCACGTACCTCCAAGAAACTTGTATTAAAAGGGTTGGGGTGACCATCCGTTTAACATGAAATCTGAAAGTTTCTATATTGAATATGAATGTATTATCGATAGTACGCTATCAGCGACGAACATAATTCAATACTTAATTTGCATCCCTAGTAGAGTGGGGTGAAAAAAATAATTCGGTTTTATCGTCAAGTAAAATACCTAATCGCTAAATAATATTGAATAATTATTGATTAAAGCTAGCACTCTACATTATTCTTTTTTGTTTTAATAATTTCTAGCTTAATGAAACTAAAATTAATTTTTAAGTAACTAATATACATATAACTCAATACGGCACTATTTTAGCTCTAAAAAGGTTTAAACTGTTTTATAAAATTTGTACATTTGATAATTTGATATATTTTTTTTTCTGCTCTACGTATCTTAAGAAATAATATGAATTACAATTTTTATCTTACATTTCTCAGCCCCTGGAGAAAGACCTCGAGAAGTAACAGTTTCTGCAAGAGGGTCTCGATCAATTTATGTAACGTGGAAAGTAAGTCGTAAATGTTCGAATGGATCAAACACAAAACCTTTGATAACAAATGTAAAGATAAGTGTGTGTATTTTTCGTCAAACGACAAAACGAATAATTAACAGTACGCTGTTGCAAAAGATTATCAGAAGCACCAAGTTTCAAATCCAATACAAAAATCCCTAACTGTAACCCTCTGTTAGACATCAATTAGAGCACTCGACTCGCAATTTGCGGACCGCGGGTTAGAATCTCTTCAGCCGTCGGGGCGTTATAATGTGACAATCAATCCCATTTTTTGTTGGTAAAGAATAGCCCAAGAATTGGTGGTGGGTGATATACTGACTAGCTGCGCTCTCTCTAGCCTTTCACTACTAAATCAGTGAATGGATAACGCAGATAATCATCGAATAGCTTTGCGCGAAATTCAGCAAATAAATAAACTGTCAGATACATGTGGTACCAACGAATTAAATGCTACTTTGATTTAATACAAATTAGAATACAAGTATGCAAAATATTTACGAACAAATAAGAGATCTTGCAAAGTCAGTTACAGAAAGGCTCTTCTTGTGTGGTATTTAAATCTTAATAAGATTATGCATTTATTATTATCTTTAATTCTTGCTTAATTTTTTTCATAACTACTAAGATGAAGTTAAACATCTCATCATGCCTAATAGCTATGGGTAGTATATAGACTGTAATAGGAAACTAGGGTTAAACAGGTAGTACTGAAATATTTTTTGCTTTGGTTTCGTCTGCTCTAGCAAATTCTCTCATCAGACATCTTCACAAATACCGCATTTATGTTGCCTAAGAATTCATTGGGCTATCTGTTGTATCCACCACGGGGAATCGAACCCGCTTTATCCACCGGGGACATGTTACCTCAGGGATTTTTAAGATCACTTTCTTATTTCTGATACAACTTATATATTGAACATAAAGTTAAAGCAAAAATATAAGGAAACACAAAAAAAAGTAAAAGTTACCATTGGTACAATGCATTTATTTCAAACTTAACCTAAGGAAACCATTTTTTTAAACCAAAAAATTTAAAAACAATTCAATAATTTCATCATAAATAAAATGGTGAGACAAAACTGAAAGATTAAACCTCTTCAGTGTTTTGTACTAGTTAACTTAGCTTTATATGCATTATTGTTCTACATGTCGTCATCAAGCGTGATAGAGACTTGAGAGAAATGTTTGAATCTCACAATGGTTTTCGATATTTTCAGAAGCTGTATATGCAAGTAGGTGGAATTCATTTTTCACGTATAGAACTCATTTTTATAGTGCTAGCAATGTAGGAAGAATAAACCTTTTAAATTTTTACAAAGTTTTTATTGTTCTTTTGATTCGCATTATAAGTCAGAAATATTTTAAATCTTAGCTATATATATATACATTAAATGTATTTAAATTCACTACCCAAAGTAACATCCCAACAAATTCTATGATAAATATGTTTCTTTATCTCGCAAAATGTTTTTGCAATTTTATACAATATTGCTAAGAAAGAATCGGGAACATTGACGACGGAAAAATTGGCGGTATAAGTTTCCACGTTAGTTGATGAGCTTAGCCCTCTTTTATACCCACGGTCTTAAAATTTTCTTTATGTAAGTCATTCATTTAGCTGACACTAGGGAGCGCCTATAATAACAACCTTGGGCATATGGATTGTTTATATTACTTGGCTGTTTTATCATATTACTGAGGCTTGATATATATACGTATCTGTTAAAAAAAAACTTGTCAAAGTCACTGATGTCAAAATCATTTTATGTTAAAGTTTCTTAGAAAGAAAACTTTGGAAAATTAAGAAGTTTCTGAATATACGCTGATTCGTTAAACGTTTTCAGTAATTTTGACAAAAATACACTACATACTATCAGCACAGTCAATCTAAAGTTCATTATGTTGCAACCAGAATATTGTAGATACAAAAATTCTCAGATTAGGCTATTTTATTTCTCTAAAAGATGTGCTAATGTTGTTTGTAACTTGTGGTATAACTATTTACCATTATTAACTGCAAATACAGTTTCCCATAATGTTTCATAAGAGATAGTAGAAAAAGAAAAATTCAAATAATTAATTAAAATAACATGCAAATGAAAATTATTTCATAATAGATCTTTGTCATAATATATTTTTTATACAAAACCAAGCAAATGTGTTATTTTTACAGAAGTTTATTTAAAGTAGCATTGATAAAATAGTTTAATTTGCAATTTACGCTTCGAGCAACATTTTTTGTTCCAGTTTTACACTCTCATATATTCTGTACGCCGCTCAAATAAAATAATCGGGGCTACAAAGTCATCGAAGCACAAACAAAAAACGGCATAAAATTGTTTTTATTCTTTGTTATGCATGTTGCCTTTAACGTATGAAATTTAAACGTTTAGATATTTCAAACATACAACTGTACATTTGAGTCAATCCTCTTGAAATAATGCTGTGTTTAGATCAATTTCAATACATACGCAACTTTAGTTTAACTGACTATTTATAGTAAATTTTGTAATCTTATTTCTAATATAGCAACCACACCAGAAAGAAAAACGTTTCAACATTGTTGGATACTACGTTGGGTACAGAGTGCAGCATGATGATCCGACACTTCCATTCAAGACTGTAGAAATTCGAAACCATCAAACCCATGAATGTGAAATTGGAAATCTGAAAAGTAGCACTAAATACGAAGTGATTGTTCAAGCGTTTAATGAAGAAGGTGCTGGCCCAACGTCTATGCCCGTCATCGTTGAAACATTTGAATACGGTGAGTGAAGTGTTACGATAAGCAAGAAGAAAACGAAAGAAACAGAACCAAATAGATTGAACACTTAATATTAACAGGATTAATCTTCAGAATGACTTTAATACTTAATTATATAAATATATTAATTGTCTTTATAAACTGTGACGAGTAATTTGTAACCTACAGATCATTTTTTTTAAATTATAATGACCTTAACTGTTAAACTTCAAAAACCACCAAATTTGTGTATCTTCTACTTATTACTTCACGGTAAATCCTCTTTAATTGGCTAGACACATAATGTATTTTACTTGCTCGCCATCTGTGTTTTATTTACTGAATTTCTGGTACATCATTCAATACTGCATATTGAAAAAGCTAACATCTTCATTATCAGTGATGAAATTTTTGGTCCCAGGAAAGAAGTAAAGCAGAGAAGAATTTAACATCTTTCACGTGTATTTTTTCACAACGTTCTTTATATAGATTGTCACATCCGCCTTTGGTACTTCACATACATAGCTCTTTTTCTTGTGTCTATTGGTACAAAGAAGTACAAATACGTTGGTAGTTTGCAAGAGTGTTTTTGTCATAAAGGTGGCAAGTATTCATAAATCACTTCTATCTTTGATTCATATAAGTTTGAACAACAGTTTTATAAAAGTGCCTGTATCATAAAGTAGTCAAAATCCATAAATCACTTTCGTCATGAAGACATTCAATATAAAATGGACTTTATAGAAATGCCTTTTATTAGAAAAATGGTTGATAACTGTAAGTCACTTTCATCTCTGTTACATATAGGTGTGAGTACATATGTCCCTTGTAAACTTGTATAAGTATTGTCTCCCTTAAAGTAATCGTGATTCATAGATCACATCTCATTGATTTTTGATATAAAATTCTGAATACTATGGTCTTTTCAAAATAACTTTAAATCTATTTTAGGTATTTGCTATAGCCATACAGTAATAAGTGAAGTTGTTTTTTACATTCTACAACGTATGTAATAAATATAATTAAGATTTTCGTTTTTTTTAACTATTGGTTCTTTATAAGATTTATTCAGAAGAGAAGAGGCTATGTAACTACAGCTGATTTAGTATTGAAAATGAGAAGAGGCTATGTAACTACAGCTGATTTAGTATTGAAAATGAGAAGAGGCTATGTAACTACAGCTGATTTAGTATTGAAAATGAGAAGAGGCTATGTAACTACAGCTGATTTAGTATTGAAAATGAGAAGAGGCTATGTAACTACAGCTGATTTAGTATTGAAAATGAGAAGAGGCTATGTAACTACAGCTGAATTAGTATTGAAAATGAGAAGAGACTATGTAACTACAGCTGAATTAGTATTGAAAATGAGAAGAGGCTATGTAACTACAGCTGAATTAGTATTGAAAATGAGAAGAGGCTATGTAACTAAAGCTGATTTAGTATTGAAAATGAGAAGAGACTATGTAACTACAGCTGATTTAGTATTGAAAATGAGAAGAGGCTATGTAACTACAGCTGAG
>NW_013666115.1:306791-317749 GCF_000517525.1 Limulus polyphemus | reverse complement strand
GAGGCTATGTAACTACAGCTGAATTAGTATTGAAAATGAAAAGAGACTATGTAACTACAGCTGAATTAGTGTTGAAAATGAGAATGGACTATGTAACTATAGCAGAATTTATGTTCAAAAGAAGATATTATGTAACTATAACAGAATTCGTGTTAACAAGAAGATATTATGTAACTATAGCAGAATTTATATTCAAAAGAAGATATTATGTAACTATAGCAGAATTTATGTTACACATTTTTTTAGTCTAGAAGCGTTGCTGCTTCAGTGCATCTAGCATGCTAGAATGAATGAATTTGTTGAAGATAAGCAGACACTATACGTTATTATTTCGATTAATTGTCATTTCAACAGGTAATATCCAATAAAACACTATTAATCAACTTTCATTTTTTTCTTCTATAAGATAATATTTTCTGTTCAGTTTATTCTTTTACAGCTATTTCAGGGCAAACTTGATAAAGATTTAAGACTTCCTAAAACTAGCAGGAAAACAGACACAATCGAATTTTTCCTTAAAGCCTACTGATGCGGTTGTCAATACTGTAAAAAAAAGGAAAACTTAGAAGAACTATACGTATAAATGGTCTTGAAATATGATAAGTCAGACAAAATACACATAAAATATTTGTCCTTCTGTATGAAATGCCATTTTTTCTTATTGTATTTTTGCTTGAAACTCTTCAAAACGGGAAGGACAAATAAATTCATCTATTTTCAATTTCATAGAGTGGACTTATATTTCATTCTTTTGACAAAATAATCGATTTTTATCATTATATAATGCTATTTTGTTTGTTGGGTATGCGTTTCTCTACCCCAAAGGCGTTAAACTGTTTATTTGCGAAGAGTGAACTAAATTAATTTATTTTTCCAGATCCACCACGTGCACCTACTCTTCAAATATTGTCTACCACATCGTCTTCTATCCATTTAACATGGGATAAACCAGAAAATGAGAATCCAGTTGACGGTAATAGTATTATGTCATTATATACCTTTGTGTTAACATTTGAAATGTGGTAGAAAACAGAAATTTCAACAAAAGATAAAAAAGTAAACCATTTTTAAGCAATGTAAATGTGGTTAAATGTGTTTACATATTTTTTTGTTATTTTTCTAACCGATTTATAGTGTTCACTTATTCTTATTGAATTTGTTCTTCATTGTTTCAATGGTAAGCTTCAGAGTTTATGATGCTAAAATTTGGAGTTCCATCCCTGCGGCGGCACAGTACAGACAGCTCATTGTGCAGCCTTAGGCTAAAACAAAACAACAAACTCATGCTTATTTTGTAGTCAAATTAGACTTTGAAGAGTCTTGGTTTACTCGGGTTCGAATCTCCGTCACACCTCGTGTAGCTTTGCGCGAAATTCAAAAAACAAACATCTTGGTTTATTTCAACTGAAACATTTGTTTCTTCTAATCATGCTTTCTCGTTTATATGTTTTACTTCTTATAAAAAAAAAAACGATGCAAACATTTAGAATATAATAATTTTTTACATTACCATATTTAACGAAAAAGAATATATAATAATTTGTAGTATTTCGATGTCACATGTTTTTCTTCCGAAGAAGGAACGTTTGTTTCGTTTTAGCGCAAAGCCACATTGGGAAATCTGCTTTGTCCACCTTGGGAAACCGAACCCCGGATTTCAGCATTACAAATCCTTAAATTTATTGCTGACCCAACGGGGGACAATAATCAAAAGAGCTGCGAATCAACCAGAAATTAAATTATGTAAAAATTAACAGAGAGCAATCGTTTATTCTTTTACCTTTTTCTTAAGAGAAAAAATATTTTCATGGGGATTAGAAAGTAAAATATATTAAAGATCTATTCATTGATTAAAAAAAAAACTTGTTTGAAATTTAAATATTTCTCAATCGGTTAGATCTTTAATGGATTTTGATTTTAAGCTGTAAGACGAATTTACTCGAATAAATATCTCATTCTAGTGAGAGTAATTATTGCAGTATTTTTGCTACAGCATTGATATCTGGTAAAAAACATTCTTATGGTTGTGCTTTACTCACTCTTATTTCAGTTCCAGATCCCATGTATGATCTTTGTTATTATTACTGTTATTTGGTTTATTTTTTATAACTTAACTCTATAATAAGCATTAGAGACCAACATTCGCGGGCGAATGCAACATGTCTCCGCCACGCAATCCCAACATGGCCAATTTTGACAAAAAACAACAACAAAAAACTGTGTATATCACTGCTTGGGGCGTGCAAGAAGTTGGTTGACATACACATGAATAGTTCACGAAAACCCCAAATTGTGCTTTGCTCGCTGAAAAATTCAGCAAAAGAAAAAAAAATCTAAAATTATTTTTATCTCTGTTTGGGATCTGCAAGCAGCATCTTTGCATTAAATCCAACGTAAATTGGTCGAAATATGGCGAAGAAATGGATTTATTAATGGACCAATTTATACTTTGTGATATTTTGACCCCCTAAAATGACCAAAAATGGGCATATCCCACATATTTTGTAGGCATATGCATGTATAAAACCTGTAGAAAAGTATCTTTGTACCAAATCTCATGTAAATTTGCCCCAAAATTATGCTTTTCTCTGATCTCTGGGTTCCCTGAAAAGACTCAAATTGGGCTAATCCAACTTTGTGTCTCATTGTGTTGGGCGAGTGAAAATGTATATTTGTGCCAATTTTCATCTTGATTGCTGTAAATATGAAAAAATGTAAATCATGTAAATAAAAAAATAATTAAAAAGTGTCTGGGCGTATTGGACCAATGTGATCGATTAAAAAGTGTTTGAAAGAAGAGCACTAGAAAAACATTATGTCTCTCTGTGGAGACATAAGGTATAGAAAGACCAGAAAACAAAAGTGATTATCGGGTTAATTATATACTAAGAATTAAAAAAATACTTGAAGTAGCCAATCTACAAATAATTTTATGAAGCTTAAAGCATGTTATACATCTATTATTCGAAAATGGTTTAAAATGAAATTATCATTATATGCGCAACCCTAAATATTATTAGGAAAACTGAGAGATTTACTATTGATTCTTATAAATTCATCATGTTTGAAGTTTCATAACATGAACATTCGTGTTTTATTATTTACTCGAGTCACCCTGTTTATCAATTAAAAAAACTCTCCCAAAAACTCGGCCGTTACTGAAAAAGCTAATCATAATTGTGGAATTAGAGGCACGAGTGGATTTTATGAATTATAAGTTAAAGTTATAAGTTTTGTAACTCCTATTGAGTTTAACCATCGATAAACGTTTATCCTTAATCCGTCTGATGAGATAATCCCATAATTATAATATTCTTTAAATTACTAGATACTTGTAGCGTTGAATGTTACAAGGTCGATGAAAACGCGTGTTGCGATAATCTTATACAAGTTACATATTTGAAACGAAGATTACATATCCGTGCTAATAACCGTTAGAGAATGAGGAGTAAATCTGTTATAATTATATTTTTGACGAAATCGATAAGTTCATGCACATATTTTCTTCGTTTGCTCTACACAGAATATAGCTTATACCACAAAGAAGAAATCTCCGAATGGAAGCAAATAAAACTACCAGGAAACATACAAAGTCACGTGTTTCATGATTTAAGGTGTGGTAGGAAATACGAGTTCTATATGGAAGCTCAAAACAGCGCCGGTAGAGGACGGCCTAGCGAAGTTATTACCATTACGACTGATGGCTCAGGTACAGAAGTATATCGTGTATTAATTATTAACAGTGATATTTAACGTTATATTTGTATTAAAATGTTTATGTGGACATGTAGTACAACATGAATTATAAATATTCCTCACATCATTTAACATTATTAACCAGATGATTAAAAACATACAGTACGTAAATATCAGCAGAATAAATTTAGATCACTGCTATTATGTCTAAGTACATAACAAACTATTTTGGGCTGTGAAGAAAAAACAACAACATAAAAAATTGCTTTAATTTGTTATGGTTCTAAAGCTGTTTACTTATGGTATTACATAATCACAAATTTATACATAAATTAGGTAACGAAGAACAAATGTAGGTTGGTTTTCAGAATAGCGTAAGCAGTTAGAATGTTAATCAGTACTATGGCAGACAGAGGTTTTTACTTTTAATTTTACTGTAGCTTAATATTTAAATGACATGCAGAATACAAGCATGAGTTTGAAAAAAAAATAAAAAATCCTTTTTTCCATTACCAGTCCTTGTTTTCTTCATTAAAGATATGAAACTATTCAGCAACTATGAAAATTCAGTTAAGGGTTAGAAGTTGTGTGCTTAAACCCTGAACTACTGCCTTTCATTGTCTGCAACCAGTTGTGGGAAAGCAGTTATTATTACTATTTAGATATAATATTAAAATATAAATAAATCAACCGTAAAACTCCCAACATTTATCTTTTTTGTTTTTAATATGAGATGTACAAGAAGAGAGAGAAATATTCTTATTGTAGAACTAAACCACCCTACAAAACTCCAACCTCCACTTTTTTATTTACAAACGATGTTAATCAGAATTAAAAACCCTTACCTTAATATATAGAACAGTTCTTAAGTCACATTCTCCGCTCTTTCTCTTGAAACTTTGTTCAAGTATAACCCGGGTGAGCTGAGACAAGCCCAGCTACCCGAAGTTGGTAGTTTCGTCCCACTATACTGAAAACATACCTAAATATTTTAAGGTTAGTTACGTATAAGCCAAGGACGTAAGTTACCTGAGTAACTAACGTCCTTTAATTTCTCCACAGGGTAAATTCCATAATCGAGCGTTTACTTAAAGTAATGTCATATTTAGTATGAAAAAAGTATGTAATCCTTAATATGGCAGTCCTTATAACCATTATTTTTCAATTTATTTATGAAAAATTGAACATTATGTTGAAAATAATTACTATTATTACAAATTGCTAAATATTTTTTTAATTGAGATACAATAATACCTCTTAGCAGTATAAAGAGATCAACACTATTAGGAGTGGGTAGATCAAAGGTGGGATAATCAAATTCCATTATTTTACCAACAATAGCCAACTGTACTCTGCCTTCTACAAAATTAATGTCTAAGTAATGTACACGAATATCATTACTATTGTTTCTTTCTATTACAAGTTCTTTAGATATATTAGGTTTGGATTAAAATTCAAGTTGTTGATCGATATTAGATCATCTATGCAACGAAAAATATAGATATATAAATCACGGTTTAATACATGTTTCAAAAATGAATTTTCATAGAAGAACAGATACAAGTTAGCCATGTTTGAAGATAAATTATAACCCATCGGAATAGCTGCTGTTTGCTTATACACTTGTTCTTTAAAATTAACATAACTGTCATAGATACAAACACTAAGTATATTTTTACATTGATGTTTAGTGAAAATAAATTTTATAATAAATATTTCTCTGTCTGCAAAATAGTAAAGTATATCATTAAACACCTGATTAAATCTTTCAGATATATTTTAACACATAATGTAGTAAAATCATAAGTAATAACACAGTTGGCTGCTTTTTAAATATTTCAAGTTAGTTAAACATTCCAAAACTGGATTATTATTTTTAATGATCCAAAAATAGCGGTCCGAATCATTTGTTGAGAGTAACCTTATTTTGTCAAATAAAACATCTACATTGTTTGAGGTGCAATATATACAGATTTAATAGCTGTATTTAAACTTAACATGAGTTTTATGCAATTTCGGAATTGCATATACAAATGCTAAGTTAAAACGAATATAATATATATTTATATTCCATTTTTAATGTCTTTCTTTAAATTAGTAATAACTGTATTTTTATTTTAAATGCTTTTTGTAAATGGGTTTGTTGTATTGATTTGATTAATTAAAATTTTTGCACATAATTTTTTACACATAAAAACCAAAATTACAACCGGCTTTATCAATAGGGATAATAATAAATTGTTCTTCAATTTCCCTTATTTTATTTTTCAATATATTAAAAAAATGTATATTACATATTTAGATAAGTTTAAAGTTTTTAGCCGGTTTTATGTGAAATTAATAGAATATAGTTTCTATTAAAGAAAGAAACACGGAGGATAATGAAATGTTTTACTGATTTTAATGTGTAATCATCAATATATTTTCCAAATCTTTTAAGATTTCACTTTTTCTTTTTTAAAATTCTAAATTTAGTACTTATTTTACAAAATCGATTTTAAGTCCTAATTTTTTATAACTACTAAATTACCTGTAACAATATGATTATAAAAAGAGCCAATAAAATCACTATTGATACAGTCGCAAGGTAAATTATCAATTTCTCTCGGATTTAATTCTTGATTAAATTTTTTGTAGTTAAAGAGAAGAGGTCCTATAGGTTTATTGTATTTAAAACTAACTATAGGTTGCAATGATTTGATTTCTTCTTGAACACTTGAAAAGTAGAGATAAATCATCATATATTTTGTTTGAAATATATTACCATACAATTCTTTACCGAAATATTCATTGGATTTGATTCCATTTTAAATCTTTAAATATGAATATGTTTAGATTCAAAATTTAACATATATTTTGACAACTATTTAGGTTTTGTATTGTTTAATTCAAATAATTGTTTTATTATGAATTTTAAAACATTAATAGATCTGTTAAAAGATGAATCTAAACTTTTACAGAAATTCTCAAAATTAATCATTTTTTTTTTCTATTTACCTTAACCCCTATTTTTATTTTGTTTAACGTTACAAATATTTATCTGAAATATACGGCTCATACAAATATTCTAAATTAAAGATTCAGCACTTCTCATTTGGAAATCGTCTCCCGGTGACACAGTAGTAAGTTTACGGTCTTGCAACGCTAAAATCCGGAGTTTGATTCTCCGCGGTGGACACAGCAGATAGCCCAATATGGCTTTGCTCTAAAACAACAAACTGTTTGAAAATCCATAAAAATTGTGTTTATTTTCTTTCAAAATAAAGTATTCTTCTCGTTCCGTTTATAAATTAACATTATATATTTTTTCTAAAATAGTAACTTTGACATTAGCAAATGAATTTTTTTTAAATGGTCTATTTCAATAGAATAAGAAAAAACCCTTATTAGTTTGAAATTATGTAGATTAATTATTAAGCGCAAAGAATTAGTTGTTTGTCCTACATACTTAAGACCACATATACCATAGTTAATGGATAAATTACTTTAACCATTTTACATAGTGGTATATCTTTATGTAGATGCTAAACATCCATAACGGACGGACGAGTTAAGCATCTTGAATTATTGCAAATTACCTTTTCATAAATTAAAGTAACGGATATGGATTACTGATAAGCAGTTAGCTAGGCTAAGAACTGGTGTACCAATGTGGTAGAAGAATCCTAAAGAGGAAAATTCCTAAATATAAAAGGGGGAAAAAAAGCGTTAAATCAACGCTTTAACATCATTTTCTATAAATAAATAAATAGCTCTATCACATTAGAGCTATTTATTTTGTGAAAAATGATGTTAAAGTGTTGATTTATCGCCATTTTCTCCATTCTATATTTAACAATTTTCCTCTTCAGGAATCTTCTACCACATTGGTGTATCTATAACAATTATATTACTTTTATTCAAGTGTATAAGCAAACAGCGGCTGTTCCGATAGGTGCTAATTTCAAACATGGCCAACTTATATCTGTTCTTCTGTGAAAATTCATTTTTGAAACGGGTATTAAACCCTAATTTATATATCTATATTTTTCATTACATAGATGATCTAATATCGATTCAAACCTACTATATATCTAAAGGAATTTATAATAGAATAAAGCAGTAGTAGTGATATTCATGCACATTACTTATAGATCATAACATGGGCAATTATCCTTATCCCTAACATAAAAGGTTTAGGTTTTTAAATGGGAACACTATAAGCAGGGTACAGTTGACTATTTTTGATAAAAGAAGGGAATAATGTTCAATTCTTCATAAATATATTGAAAAATAATGGTTATAAGGACTGGTATGTAAAAAATAATTCATATTTTGTATAATAGACATGAAATTACTTTAAAAAAAAGTAAACTTTCGATTACGGAAACTACGTTGTGGATAACTTAGAGATCGTTAGTTACTCAAAATCATACTTGTCTTATAAGTAACTAACTTTAAAATATTTAGGTATTTATTCAGTATACCGGGAGGGAAAGATCAACTTCAGATAACTGGGCTTGTCTCAGATCACCCGGGTTATATTTGAAAAGATTTTCAAGAAAAAGGGGGGGGGGTGAGGGCTTAAGAACTATTATATATATATATATATTAAAGTCTGTTCAACATCATTTGTAAATAAAAAAGTTCAGGTTGAGGGTCTTGTAGACATGTAGGGCGGTCTGAGTATCTGTCTTCTTTTACATCGCATATTAAAAACAAAGGGTGGAAGTTGGGATTCTTATATTGTAGAATGTTTAGAGTAATTTATTTATATTTTAATGTTATATCTAAGTATTAAGGATAACTGCCTTCCCACAACTGGCTGCAGACAGCGAAAGGTAATAGTTCAGAGTTTAAGCCCTCAACTCCTAACCCTTGCCTGATTCTCCACAGTTGCTGGCTAGTTTCGCATCGACTTCTGGATCATGCGTGATACATGGAATATTCTCAACACGTTCAAGTGTTATCAGGTGTTATTAGCCTCAGGCATTACTCGTCATGACTTAATGATTGATGACTTGGTAATGGAAAAATAATTTTTCATTCTTTAGTCTCATTGTAATACTTTTCGTTTCTGTTAAGTTCATTATTGTTTCATAGTGCTGATTTAATCGCCTATTGAAAATTAATGTAACTGATAGCTTTAGAGCTATACGTGCATTTTCCCTTCAATATTAACATATTTCAGACTGAATGAAACTGATAAACGTACATTTAGATTTGTATTATTTTAAGTAAAAAAGTTCGTTAATTACATGATATTGAGGGCATATATGAACCGACTAAGTAATTGTGTCTGGTGGCTATACTTTTGTAACAGAAAAAGAAGATGAGAACAGAGGGTCTTTCTTAGCTATATTTCGAATTATATTTTACTCAGGGCGCTGTCATATCAGTGTGTTAAGTACCAGTAATTCAACATGTTCCAGTGAAGTTACTTTAATCAGGTTCGGCACATCTGTTTCAAGAAGTAAATTACTGTGTGTTTTAACACGATAAAATGTTTCAAGTTCTCGTAATAGTGTTTTCCTATTTCGTGATTAATGACTGGTCACCTAAAATCCTTTTGTACCTGTCGCATGCCTTAAAAAGACAATCTTGAAATGCTAGTTCTTTTACGAGGTCGCCACAGTGTCCGAGCAGCTGTTGACCAAAGATAAGAGGATTAACGAGTAGAAAACTAACGAGCAGGCTATCTCCGTTGCCCAGAGTTGTCTAAAGTGTTTGTATTTATACAAGTCTCTTACAATAATGTTTAACGTAATCTTACATCTTTCAGAAAAGACTTTATATTCATGCTCACATCGTAACTCATAATTTTTTCTCTTCTCTCTTTTATTTGAGGATTGACTTCGTACCCGATATGTCATTCCAAGAACCTATGCGATACGCTTATAATGTAAGCAAGCCATCGTTAATGCTGTGCTTAGGACTGACTATAGTGAAAATATACAACTTGAGGGGCATTCAGTGGAGCGCATACCTCCGCCACACAAGGTTGATCATATGCGGCTCTCAAAAAATGCGAAATGTGTCCGTATGTCCGTCGTTATCAACGGAAGCGGACCATTTTTGGCAGGAATATGGGGAATAATATTCTACATATGCTTACCAAATTTCATCAAAATCCGATCACTTTTGATTGAGTCAGAGATCAAAAATAGTGTGCACAATAGGTCCCCTCATGTTAACAGCTAGGGATTTTTTTTATTTTTGTGACCTTGCTGTGACCTTGACCCTCAAAAAAGTAACCACTTCTAAGTTGGGGCATAGCCCAAATATATACCAGCTTTCCTCCAAATCCATTCAGCCGTTTTCGAAAAGTCTTGCTGACAAACACACACTTAGGTGAAAACATAACTTCCGTTCACCTTCGGTGACGGAGGTAATCAACGCTGTTTGACTTTTTTATAGATAAATGATATTTCGAAAATTTCAACAACAAAGAAAGGATCAATGTTAACTTCTAGACGTAAGCGTTTTTAGAACATGGTTATTAATTTTATCTACAAACCGAGTTTAATTCAGAAACATTGGATTCTGATAAGTACACTCCTTTAGAATAGGAAAGTTAAATTACATGAATCAATTGATATTTGAAAAACTAATTTTAAGCTCGGAGAATAGATCTGATTATGAAAACATCTGAGTTTATGATTACCTTTGAACGTTGGTGTAATTATTATTAATTGAGGTTCAATTAATATCATCTCTCGTATATCAACACATCATGGAGGTGAGAAATGGTTGCGTTTGAAATAACGATATTAATTTATCATCACAGAGCAATATTTGTTTTCGATGAATTTAACTATATTTAAGTCTATTAATTGATGAGCTTCTTAAGCCTAACACAGTTATTAATTTTAATAATCAAATTGATACCACATTCTTTCCCCCGCTTTATCTCACTTTACGGTAAAACTCCTAAGGTTCTGATAACCTCTTCCTCAAAAGTGGCTGTAATTTTTAAATAATTTAAGAATGTGAAGACTCGCAAATGATCTGATTTCAGCACATACAAAAAAAATATTCAGTTTTATGTGACTTGTTTTCAAAAGATTAATGTTAAAACTTCGCTGGCCATTGAAATAAGTACGCGTCCGTGTTATGAGGGACACAGCGTATTTTATTTCTTTGGCTACGATCAAGAAAATGTAAATAACACAAATAATAATAAAAAACAGATCTTACAAGTATAACGCTGTAGGTTTGTTTTTGAATTTTCGCGCAAGGCTACATGAGGGCTATCTGCGCTAGCCGTCCCTAATTTAGCAGTG
>NW_013666115.1:274629-305850 GCF_000517525.1 Limulus polyphemus | reverse complement strand
AAGGGCATCTTTGTATTGAAATATAACGAAAAACAATTTTTCTCAAAATTTATGAAAAAACATGGGCTATAGAACTTGGCTTTTCGTTAAAATATATGAATTTTTTTGAAAAGTGGAAAAAAAGTGGTTTTTTGACGCAAAATTAATAGCAAAATATCGGATAGTGCTCTTTTCGTCGGAAAACTTAAAGTTGAGACATTATTAAAATAACGAAAAATATTATGTCCAGTGAAAAGCGAAAAAAATTCAACTTTCGCTTACCCAAAGAAAAGAGGGTGAAAAAGTGGAGTTTATTTGATAAGATTACGTCATGGACCTTAAGATTTTGGGATTTTCTTTGAATAATCTCACTTTGAAAGCTATTCTTTGTTTACTGAATACAATAAAAAACCCAGTAAAATCGAATCTAGCCGAAATTTTGATAAAAGATTATGAAATAACTTTTGTGAATTTTGATGAAAGGACATCCATTTTGAAACTCTTACATCAAGGGCATCTTTGTATTGAAATATAACGAAAAACAATTTTTCTCAAAATTTACCAAAAAACATGGGCTATAGCCTTGGGTTTCCTTTAAAATAATGAATTTTTTTAAAAAATTGGAAAAAAGTGCTCTTTTGACGTAAAATTAATAGAAAATATCGGATAGTGCTTATTTTGTCAGAAAATTCAAAATTCATACGTTATAGCATTAACGAAAAATGTTATGTCCCGTAAAAACTAAAAATAATTGATTTTTTGCTAAACCAGAGTAAAAAAGAAACCTAAAGGTGGAGTTTATTTTATAAGAAGACGTCATGGCATTTTAGATGTTGGGATTTTGTTTGAATAATCTTAGTTTTAAAGCTCTTCTTTTTTGAAAAATTCGGGAACTATTTTATTTTCATATTATTCGTATATAAAGAACGACATGATGTACGCTTTTCAAGATGGTAATCTTTTTATTACTATACGATCTAAGAAAATAAAGTTAATATACGGGATTACAAAGAGGAATTATATTATAAAATTCTTAAATCTAGAAAGCTATTATGTCTTTTTTGTAAATACGGTCCATTTTATCTTTTTCATTATTTTGGTTAAAATAAATTAGTTTTTTATCTTTGGAAAATATATCATGCTTTTCATTAAAGTTTTAATGTTTAGTTCTTGAATTTCAAAAGAAATAAATAAAAAAAAAATACCAACAGTATAGCCTAGGGAGTTTTGATGAAAAATTAATTTTTTGAAACACAACACAAAGTGTATATTTTAAATCAAAATTGAGTGTGAAATCTCAAAGGAAAATTTGTAAAAAAATTAATTTCATATTATTCGTCAATTCGCCTTGGAGTGGTAGTGTTTCATTATTGTGTTTCCTAAAAGAAATAAATAGAATTTGAGATTGAATTCTGATTTGGAATATGTACTCTTTTGTGTGTTAGAAAAATTAATTTCTCATTAAAACTCCAAAGGTATTTTTGAAAAATTGGTGAAAAATTTTACTTTCATATTAACCATCTTTTAAGAAGGACATTATGTAGGCTTTTCAAAATGGAAGTATTTTCGTCAAAACTTTTAATAATTAAGCTATGAATTGTAGGGAAATTTCCATCTATTTTAGATATTACTGTACGTTTAAGAAAGGGTGTTTAACACACAGGATTAAAAAGATAAATTATAGTATAAAATTTTTAAATCCAGAAAACTATTATGACTTTGTTGCAAATATTATATGTTTTATCTTTGTTACTATTCCGGTTAAAAGAATTTTTTTTTCTTTTACCTTTGAAAAAGATATAATACTTTTCATCAAAGTTTTAATGTTTCGTTCTTGAGTTTTTAAAAAATAAAGAGAATTCGAGATTTCACACTCAAGTTTAATTTCATATATGCACTTTGTGTTGTGTTTCAGAAGAAATCATTTTTCATGAGAACTCCCAAGGTATTTTTGAAAAATTCGTGACAAATTTTATTTTTGTATTATTGGTATATAAAGATGCACGCTTTCCTGAAAACTTCGAACATTAAAGCCATGAATTGTAGGAAAATTTGCAGCTGGTTGGATATTACTATGTATTCCAAGAAATGAAGAAGAAGGTTATTATAAGGGATTAAAAAAGAAGAATTTTAATATAAAATTGTTAAATCTAGAGCGGTATTACGGCTTCTTTGCCAATTTAGTCTAGTTTATCTTTATTTGTTTGTTTTGTTTTTAATTTCATGCAAAGCTAGCCGTCCCTAATTTAGCAGTGGGAAGTGACTAGAGGGAAGGCAGCTAGTCATCACCACCCACCGCCAACTCTTGGGCTACTCTTTTACCAACGAATAGTGGGATTGACCGTCAGGGTCGCGGGTTCGAATCCCAGTCCCACCAAACATGCTCGCCCTTTCAGCCGTGGGGGCGTTATAATGGCAGCCTGCGAGTCGAGCTCCTTAGCCACCTGGCCATGCCGGGCCACGCTGTAGGTATAGACCATTCTTAATGTATTATCGTAGGTCTAATTAGAAAGTGTACTGGTTATTCCGCTGTGTGTCCTTTGTTGTAAAAGTTTTGTGGCTGTAAAAGGAAAGGCTTATTGGTTTGCACATGTAATTTACGGGTAAACTAACTCGACTCACAATCGGAGGGTCGAGGGTTCGAATTTCGTTCCTGAGCATGCTCGTCCTTTCAGCTATGAGGAGGTGATAATGTGATGGTCAGTCCCATTATTCGTTGGTAAAAAGTACTCCAAGAGTTGACGGTGTGTAGCGTTAAATGATTGCCTTCTCTCTAGTCTATCACTTCAAAATTGAGGGACGCTAGCGCAGATAGTTCTCGAGTAGCTTTACGCGAAATAAAAAAAAACAATCACAAATTATGGATGACAAAAACTAGACACATTTGAGTTCACTACCTCTTTTTGGCTAATAGCTTTACTTATCTATGGTATTTTATGCAATATGTACCTTTGATTTTATTTCAAGATTTTAGTGTCTTCTTGTGGTTGAAACATTTCTACTAAGCTCTTGTGCTTAAAATGTATTTTTCTAAACGATAACAACTTCTTGACCACCAAACATCCTTTGTTCGTGTGAACAATTTAAATTCATATTTGTCACTAGATGAGTGAACATAAAAATTTAACACAAATTAGTTAATATATACGTTATTGTGTAATTTACACTATTATGCTTTCAATGACGCTTTTTACAATGCTTGTGTGCGTTAATTTAAACTATTACTAAACCCAAATTGACTGTTTTATTTTATTGAACCTGCAGTTTCAAAATCTGGCTTCTACTTAATTTTATTCCTGGCTAGAGCAATCTGAGCCAATTGACTGTTAATTTTGTGCTAACCTTTTTCAACAATATTTATCAGTGTTTGTCGATGTAAGCGTTGCTTTACATGGGTTTAATTTTAAGATAATTTATCATGGCAGCTCCTCAAGCTCCTGATAAGCATAGACTATTGGCAGTAAACGCTACATCAGTAACTGTACATCTCTCCGTTTGGCGACGTGGTGGATGTCCCTTGTTGTATTTCTCTGTTCAGTACAAGCCATTAGAAAGCACAGAATGGATACTTCTATCCAATAATATCCTACCAGAGCAGACGTCTTTGACCATCCCAGATCTAACGCCAGCTACATGGTATACTTTGTTAATAACTTCGAGCAACGAGGCTGGAAATACAGAAGAAGAGTACGTTTTTGCCACTCTTACTCTATCTGGCGGTAAGTTCTGATTCAACTTCTGTTAAAGAATAATAAACCTGATATAGTACTCTGTGCTCATTTAGTGGAATAAAACAATGAATCAATATTCAACTTTCGAAAAAGAAATGACAAATCCTTGGAAGTCTAAAATAACAATCTCAATACAGTCTTAAAGTATTAATATATAGTGTCCGACATTTCTGCAATTGTGACGCTAATGATTCTACTCTACCACCACTACACGGGGACATACTAGGATCATATGAGTCGCTGAATAGTAATTAAGGCCGATTCAGCTTTCGTTCATTGCATAAACCATAATTTATTTTTACAGCTTGTTGGTACGCCACCTGCAGTGGTGGGTGTGTAAACGTGGTTACCATATTTATCCATCGCTATACTTTTAATCATTTTAAACGATTAGGTTTTATATTTAAATTTCTGACTATGTGTATATTAAAATTAATGTTATTATAATTTATATAGTTTGATCTCGATTTATTGCAAATAAAAACGATCTAGAATAAAATTGTAAGTTATCTCGTTTCAGCAACGGTGTCACCTCATTACTCAGCATCCAGTCACACAAGCGGACTCTATCGCCAATTAAAAATAATAATTCCTGTTGTTTGCACAACCGTGGTGCTTGTGTTAGTAGTCACTGTAGCGTGTGTAATTTTGTTACGTCGACGACAAGTAAATCCGCCCAATTGTACCTACTCAACAGGTAAAAGTTGTTTGATTTTTTTTAAATAAAAGAAAATATATACTAATATAGGAAATATTTTAAAACGATATATTTAATAAACAGATATTTATCAAGTAGTTTTGTGACTTTACTTGTATTTCACTAATGTATTCTGAACACCCTTTTAGCTAATATTCTATATAGTTACGTAGCTCAATTGAGCTACGCCATATATGCAGGTACAAAATGCTGTAAATTATTATGAATATGCAAATAAAAGTACTTTGCGCAAACTTACAGAAGAAAGATATCTAACCACATGTACAGTGAGCCTGTGTTTGTTGAGAATAGCATATACGTCGCTTCATACATTTCTCAGACATAAGCCATATACACTAATCAAAATAAGTAAAAGATAGTCAGAGTTTATTATATTTTATATATGACAAAGCACAAAATGATGTAAATGACGTTTCTAAGTTCATTGTTACGCAAAATAAATGTCAGATGACCAATCACATGATTTAATAAGCAAGTATAAAATGACACTATTATGGATTGGATGTATTGTAGTTAAAAGTTACAGGAATTACACCAGGTTGTCGGCCATAAGAACGAACTCTTATGACCCGGTTTCCTACCGTTTGCATGCTTATATGCAGTTCATGTTATACTCTGAATTGTTAATTTAATTGGAGGGATAAGGTCCATCAGTTGCTTCGAGCTCATATTTCAAATACTTAACGTTTTGTGGGGTTGTCGACAATGAGTTAGCCTGTAGAAGACTCCAGCTAATTGTACCGATTGTAACGAGTTTACGTCTTGTTTATTACAATTTGAACAACGTGTAGCCATTCTGCAATGATTTATTATGTTTGACCAGGTTTTAGCTGACCAATTGCCTTCAACATCATGGAAATGTTCAGTTATCTTTCATAGGGCCCTGGGGCTGTTTCACTACCAATTTGAACAACGTGTAGCCATTCTGCAATGATTTATTATGTTTGACCAGTTTCTAGCTGACCAATTGCCTTCAACATCATGGAAATGTCCAATTATCTTTCATAGGGCCCTGGGGCTGTTTCACTACCAATTTGAACAACGTGTAGCCATTCTGCAATGATTTATTATGTTTGACCAGTTTCTAGCTGACCAATTGCCTTCAACATCATGGAAATGTCCAATTATCTTTCATAGGGCCCTGGGGCTGTTTCACTACCAATTTGCTGTTATTCAAACTCCTAAGTGAGAACTCGATGCGTTTCCTTCACTTTTATATACACCTAAAATGTGGATATTAGTTCACCTGGTACTTGCTTTGCATAGAAAGGAATTCAGGAGTGTTGTTGACATTATTTTGTAACAATATGTGTATCTTATCATAGTAATAGCACATAAAACTGATTATTCCATAATTATGTTGAGCAGTGCATTAGTAGTAGTAGTAGTAGTAGCTTTAATACATCGTGTCTGGTCAAGCATATCTTGCAGACTTGAATAATAAGTATAGAGTTGAATAGATCTCTGAGACTAAACCACTAACGCAGTCATCCAAAGTTCTGTAAGATGCATTCTCACGTAATACTTAATATCATGTAAAACTTGCACAATCATTAATAGCTCCATCTTAAATACATAATCTGTGCAGATAAGAAGACATGTAAAACTAGACATATCTGATATCATATATATATATATATATGGACGACAATTTCCATGGCTTAAACACGTGTTCAGTTACGTACAGCTAATTACATACAGTTTAAAATACGTTACAGATTTTTGGCGTAAGTAACCTGACACTACTGTATAGTTTTGAATATCAAAAGAACGTGTTCTTATCCGGCATTCTGGTTTCGATGCTATACTTTGTTTTGGTACCAGTGATAACAAATCTATAAGTTAGTCCTAAAATATCCATTGAACTTAAATATGTTACATGCAGGTAAATTTAGTCGATATGTTCGTGTATAATAGGTACATTTCTGATACTTACGATTAATAATACATTAGTTTCAACAAAATAATAGCAATACAAATCACTGCCTCTTTTCATCCTTCTTCTTTTTCTTATTTACACTTTAAATGCTGATAACTGGAGGAAAAACATTCGAAAATTTTCCTGTAAGTTTTTGTCAAATGTTAATATTTGATACTGGAAATTAATATCTTGTATATTGTGATTTCGTACACTGAACTTTTTTTTTGCATGTATTTATTAGTGTCTTCTTGTATAAGAAACGGTTTATTTGAATCATAGCCATTAGAGATTCTGATCCAGGGAAAACGGAAACAGGGGAAGCTGTACCTATGACAGTTTGGGATAAGCGCAACCAATCGGATCCTCGCTTACATCACAGCCGTGATCAGCTCTATTTTCCGTCGCCATATGCCACAAGTAGGTTATCTGTTTATTCGGGAGAAGGTGATGTGGAAGGTGGAGGAACTCCGTCCTGGAACTCTCAATCGGACCCTCGTCTGCGGCATAGCCGAGAACAACTGCCTTATCCAAACACATACGCCCCTAGTGGGACTTCTGTGAACTCCGATGATTTACAAACAGATAGGGGTATTAATTTCTCATGGGGTCAATTAACATCTGAAAATGGATTTCACACCTATGATATTCCTATTCGACGTAAACCGGTAAGTTTCACAGTACTTACATTTTCCAATTGTCCTTGTTGTGTTTTCATCTGAAACTTTCACTTTTCTTTATTGTTGAGATGGCAGATTATTAGATTTTCTCATTCAATGATCACAACAAATTGACTACGTATAGAAGCCACAGCATCGTATCATTCTAGAAACAGGCAGGAACAGTTCAAAATTCTATATTTCAAAGTCTCGTCCAAAAAACTGAAGTTAAAAATAGTTTGTCATTAAGTGAAAATCCAGTGAAGATGCACACACACAGATATATATATATATATATATATAAATGAAACAATATAAAATGAATTCAAAAATATTTTTAAAAACTCAATGTAGAACGTGGCTAATGTTGTGTTATGAATAACATAATATTTCATTAATACATTGAAAGTGAAAATAATATTTCATTAATATTACTTTAAAGACAAACTACTCAGAAAATTAAACTCGAATAATTTTATTTCTGAAATGTTTTTATTTTTTAACCTAATGAAAAACCAAAGCTCAAATTAAAGTATACTTTAGGAGCATATCTATTCACTAATCATGGTTATTTAAACAGTTTAACTACAATCTATGGTATTGAGTACCAAAAACTAAAGTGGTCTGAGTTAAGACTTGTCTGGATAAATTGCCTTTAAGAATCTCATTCAAACTACTCAGTAACGAGTATGAGCCTTCCTAGAATTAATATAGTTCTTAAATTATTAGGCAATACTTCTGATCAATTGACCGATGAAGCTATGGGGGATCTTGTTCAATTTCTTAGTCAATGCAATTCTAAACACTGAGATTTTGAGATGGGTTAAACTTTCACTTAAAACACTGATTTGTACATCGCCGGAGGAGTGTTCAAACGTGTTCTGTATGATTTAAGTTGTCCTTTGGCAATCCATGGCATTTAAGGTAGTCAATCGCAATTAATGGCACCGGTTTCTAGCATTGTAAGTCCACAGACATACGGCTGTGCCACTGGAGGGGGGCATGGCGTTAGATGGTCAACTGCATGGCTGAATTATGGAATTCTAGACCATAAGCAGGACTCTTAACGTTCGTTTCTTTCCGTTTAGTCATTGACAATCACTTTATTTGTTTTCTTGGCATCTATATTGATTTCATGGGCAGTACACTAACGAATCCTAACGACCATATTTAGCAAATAGAGGTCATAACGTGGTGTATTTGGCCTTCCTTGACCTTTCTTAGATTTTATAAAGACCAAACAAACCAGACAGTGTGTGTCCACAATCGTTTTTACTACTGACCTAGATTCTCCAAACTGATTGCCAGTTGTCTCTTTATTTACTAAGCTTCAAACGTCTGAGCAGCTCTGACAATCTTTTCTTCCGCCCACCGTCACCAGGTAGCAGTTTGATAGGATTATATCGAAATAATAATCAAAATTGAATCGACAGATAAAATAAGGATAATAAGTAATAATAAATCTAAAGAAATATAATTCGCCGAAACTTCCACACTTTCTGGCAACAGGATACTTAAAACATGCTCATAACTAATGATGTATTGAATTTTAGAATTATTTTCAAATTTAATTTTACAGATGATTTTTCATTGCTTGCCTTGATCTTTTGATTAATTAATACAGTTGCCCGGTTCTTGAAGATGCCCTATTTTCTTTGACACACTTTACACCTGCAAACCGTAAGATTAACTCCATTTTCCTTACCTAGGCTGTATTTTGAAACGTTAATTTGATTATATTCAGTTCCGCTTGAAAATTATATGTGTACCACACACACTGTGCCTAAAAGCTGTTCGATCACGTCTAGCCCAATCAAAATGTGTCTAAGAGTTATAGAGACAACTTTAATTAAATCCATACTGTGCTTTAATAATTTAAGGTAACTTAATTTCACTTAAACCGTGCTTTAAAACGGTAGAGGTAATTAAATTCATTAACACTGCGCCTGAAAAATATAAAGAAATTAATTTTTTTTCCAAATCATGATTAAGCTCGAAGGTTATTTGGATTCCACTTGCATTTTACCTAAAAATTATAAGACAATTCAATCCCAGTTAGACTATGCCAAAAAAGCTGAAGATTAACTGATTCCCCTTTAGACTATGCTTGAACACGTCATCAATTTTGTCAGTGCTTATGATCCATTATGAGTAAGTTCAAAAAAACACTACTACTCACTCGGATGGTTTGTCATAAAATACAACTATTTAAAGATGGGAGTAACTCGTATTTTCATCCTGTACAAAAAACAATATTACTTGGATGTTTTTAAAGAACAGCAACAAAAAAGCTTATTGTGATACAGTTCCTGCTGAGTACTATATTTATCATTCAGAAAAATATAAATTTTATCATACAAAATGTGGTATATATATTCTTTCTTAAGTGAAATATTTTCACATCTACAGTGTGCTATTGTCGCTTCACTACTGTGGCACTTAGGAGTTGAAAATTGGCATTACCTTATGTAAATCATGAGGACATTAAGATGTTACGTAAATCTTTTTACTGTCACTTAATGACATTTTACGGTGTGTATTAAAAGCCATATGAATTTCCTACATTTTTGCTGGTTTATACCTCTTGTAGACTTTCGAAGTTAAGAAAGGTTGACCACATTTGACTCAGAATAAGATTCTTAATGAACATGGATTTGATATTAGGGAAGTTACGTGATATATATTGCACTTACTATTCTTTTCAAGCATTGATTATGATATTGATAAAAAATATTTAAATACATATAGAAACTTCAATACTCACCATTTGAAGATATGTAATTTCGTTCTTATTTTTAGCTGTTTCATTAATAATAATATCTTTTTTTAAATATCACACTAAGAGCAATCACTGTAGTTTATTACACAGTATTAGTAGAAGTGATCCAACAAATCTGTTTATATTTTCTGAATAATAGATTAAAGGTTATGTGCAGAGTCAGGTAAAAATCGCTACAAAATACAAACTTTTTTTTTTATAATTTGAATTCTATTGGGTTTTTTTCTTACAAGTTTGTTACTTTTCTAAAAGAAACTTCTCGTCTTCGGTAATTATCGTTCAGATTTACTACAGTTTACTCGTACAGTTTTAAATAATAAAAATGTGCACATTTATAACAGTTTTCCTAGAACTTTTAATTTGCATTTCCTATTTTAAATTAAAACTCTATATACTCCACAATGTTTACAATTATGACAAAGGCAACTGATATAATTTTGATGATAAAATCAACATATACATTTTCAGGCCCCAAGTTATTAAAATATTTTTATTTTACTACAGGTTTCTCAAAATCAAAGTTTTAAAGAAGAACAAGGCCACTCGAAAGTCAAGAACAAAGGCCAGCATGTATACCTTAATCCTGGTAGATAAAGTAGTTCATCAATAATTAAGTAATAATATGTTACGTCATTGCGAAATAGTAGAGAACTAATTGTAGTCGTTCGCGAAACGTTTATAGAAGGTATGGATTGTGTATTGATATGCCTAAACCAAATTCGTTATTTAATGTGTAGAAATTAAACAAAAAATAAACTGTTTTGGCGATTTATTTCTTTTATAATAATTTTATTTGTATTTCTTGTTTACTTTTTTTTTCAATATATTAATAATGTTTTAGAAAGTGTAAATCAAACAGGAATGCCGATTTGATATTATTAGTATTATGCTAGTTTGAATTGTCATTTATAGTAAAATATAGTCAATAATAATTGTTTTTTATAACTAATTGTACAGTGGGAATCGCATCTCGTTCTTCAAAGGACATTGGGATTGAATTCACCAATGATTTGGCAACTCATGAAAGCTATACGCCTCCTGAAACAGTATCCACTGGTTCTGGAACAGAAAGACATTACGATCAAATCAAACGACCAAAGCACCATCTGTCGAGAAGTCTTCAAAAGAAGTGAATAATTACTTTGTTCGTTTGTATTATATATGCTACTATAATGGCAGTTCACTTATCGTTTACAACTACTGGACTATGCTCGGTCAAAGGGTACATACAGAAGAATCACAAATGGAGTTTAATTATAGAAGCAATTAAAAGTGAAATAATAAAAGATTTAATGACGTAAGAGATCTTATAGTAAAATCTACCTGGTGATTAGAACTAACTATATAGTACATATGAAGAATTACAACAACAACAACAAAAAAGAGTAAAGGAAAAATAGTCGAAATTTTAGACAAAAGAGACTATAAAAGAAATTCATAAAAAATAAGAAAGTAACTAATTGGTCAATTAACCACAGAATAATAAGACAAAAATCTTTAATAAACGTTTTAGATTTATACAAACTCCATCTTCAGCATTTTCGAAATGAGATAGAAAGAGGAATTTCATATTTCTACTTTAATCGTTATTCAAATTTCTTGTAGATATATATTTTACAGAATTGTAAAAGTTTCATTTACTTTCAGAATATTGAAGGTAGAATCTGTATCAGGGTTTGCAGCCGGTACTGGCACTGATTTATATTATATCAGATGTATCCGTTATCACATGTCCTATCTTCGGAGTTTTGACCGAACACCTCTTCTAGTATTCCAGTATCGCATTTTACAGAACTATAAATGTTTGATGTGGTAGTTTTGAGTTCATATTTAAGTCTATAAGCGAATCTCACTGTGAAAATCGGCAATAGCATGAAATATGGGAAACTGGCGACTTCCACGCTCTAGAGAAGAACGTGAATGTGCTTCGATGACTGATTGCAGGTTAGGTAGGTGCGTGCGTGATTAACCCTTAGCATGCGGGCAGGTCAAACTGCGCATGTCACGACGTTTTAGTGAGTTACGTTCAAAAGTTAATTAAATTACTTAATTATCATAATATACAAAGAAACTTGACATCAAATTATAGATAACAAATCAAATTTTAATATCATATAAGTTTTACTCTAGTGTGAGAGTTTGGATAATTGTTCTTGAGAAAACTACGAAATGTAACGTAAAATATTCTCTATAATTTCGTCATCGATGTTCTGAAGCTGTATTTTCATATTATTCAATCTTATGGGGCCAAAGAGCAATCAATTGAAATTCAGAAATCACTTTCCACGCCTGCCTCTGAATATGTTCTAATTTAAGATTTGCAAATAGATTTTTCTGAGACCGACTCTTATCAAATCTACAACCAATAGTAAGCCTAGATTTCAATTGATTCATAGTCGTCATACCACGTGGGGTTACAGATAATTGACAACTGAGAACAAACTGGGAAGAATAGTTAAATTTCTAACTGCCCACGTCACGTGATTAGAGATGCTCGAGTACCGGTACCGGCAACCTGGAACCGCCGGTGCTATTGCAAACCCTGATCTGTATAGTTCCGAAATTTGATTAAACATGTAGTTTAATACCACTAGTAGTGTGTAAACAATCTTTTTGGTGATTTTATAGTGTGTAACGATTATATATTCGTCAACGAAAATGAAGGTAAAATTTTCATTACACACTGTAGATCTGGTAACGTACTTCGTTACAAGAGAGACTAATATTCTTTGGAAATTAACTCGAACATGAAAATCAAATCAAATGAGATTTTTACCATCTGAAAAAAAAAGATCTTCAGAAAGAAAAACCAACGTTGATTAAGTTGAATGGAATAGACATTATCCTTTGGAACACAAACTTTTTTATGGTAGGGAGAGAAATGAATTATGTTGTATCATCTAATTTTGAGCTGTATAAGGGTATTCTTCCTTGAGAGTTTTAGTTTTTCAGTTTGTATGTTAATATCAGTGAATAATTTATTGGTTTCGTTATTTCAGTTGAGGTGTTAATGATACTCGATGATTTTCGTTAGTAAAAGTATGGCAAGTTTTGCTGTAGATGGTTTTCTTTATTGTGGGTTATACCTTGGCATCGAATACTTTGATATTTCTATTTCATTTTCTGTGTAAATAAGAGCTTACAGGACAATATTTTGAGGATACACTAGTATCAATGAAGTTTATTTGTGTGAGGGAGTAGTTTCAAGTGCAAAGTTTGTAGTTTTCCAGAGAACGGTAGGAGGATAAAAATAATCTTCATGACTTGCCATCTGATGCAAAACTAAGCAACGTGTCGTCATTGTAGTTTTTTTTTTTCTAGATGCGCGATTTTTACATAAGTTTTTAGTGCAAGCTGTATTATTTGTATTTTACATATAAAGAAAAACGTAGATGTTATTTTGGTGGCCGTGATGTTGCTGCTCCCATAGTTTTAATCTTACTACAATTTACCTTTACGACAAATTTAACATTCGTTGTAAACATAGTTCTAAGCCCCAGTTGTTGTTTCCTATATTTAGTTCTTAAATCAGTTATTTTTTTTCCTTAAAAATATATTCCCAATTCTTCTCCATTTTGTTTTTAACTAGTTGGTTCAGGAAGAGATAAATATTCGTATGTCTCTTTCTCTTTCCTGTTTTCTCCTTGGGATATACCGAAATCCTTGTTACAATTGCCATGGAATACACCATATTCAAAAACACGATAAAATGCACAGTTTTATATACCGAAATCCTTGTTACAATTGCCATAGAATACACCATATTCAAAAACACGATAAAATGCACAGTTTTATATACCGAAATCCTTGTTACAATTGCCATGGAATACACCATATTCAAAAACACGATAAAATGCACAGTTTTATGCATCCGCTATAACTACCTCTGGAGTCGCCCTCCGGTGGTACAGCGGTATATCTGCGGACTTACAACGCTAGAAATCGGGTTTCGATACACGTGGTGGGCAGAGCACAGATAGCCCATTGTGTAGCTTTGTGCTTAACTTCAAAACAAACATACCTCTGAAGTCGCTGTTCATACGCTCGTACTCTTTTTAATACCTTCTTCCTTCCCATTTGATTATTGATGAAGGAAATGCAGCCTTCTACATAATTCCATAGTAATAATAAATAATACAACCTCCACCACCACCCATAAATCCAAATTTGAATACTTATAAAATTCAAAATAAAACAAATAAAACTAAACTATCCAACCTATACTATTCATAGCCAAGTGTTTATTACTTGTCTTTCGTCTAGTCGAACCAAGTTCAACCTCTTATAGACATAAGATATAAATAATAAAATCTTCAAATAAGATATATGTTTTTTTTCATTGTTACTTTATGGTATTAATTATTCGCCCAAGTTTACAGGGGGCCGGGTGTAGCCTAATGGATAATATGCCAAACTATGGATTAGAGACTTTATGGTTCGCTTTCTGTTGCCGCAAAAAACAACAACAAAAAACATCGTGCTACACACTTAGGAACCGTGGGTGCGTTACAAGAGCGACAATAAAATCCTGTATTTTATTGGAGTAGCCCAAGAGTTGGCGGCGAGTGTCACTGGGGACGGCTTTTGTAGCTTTGCGCAAATATCCGATAAAAAAAATCAAAGTTGTGTAATAACGCGTATCAGGTACGCATGAGCATAAAAATACCTCAATCGGATTAAAAGAAAAGTTCAAATACACTTTAAAAATTTGAAAAATAGACGCGGAACGACTCATGCATAGTAATAGCGCAATTTCTTTATTACAGGAAACATTTTGTTACGTATGCTTTGCTCTGAAGAAGATGAAAACGTTCTTTTTTAACTGTAGAATCACACTGATTTTGAACGTGTACAATAACTCGTCATCTCTTGTGAGATGAAATACTCATTCTTTATCGGAGACACCTGGTGGTAAAGTAATGACAAATATAGTTAGAAACATTTAAATACTTCATCATGAAGATTTCTATCTTTTATAGGATAAAATTTTATGGAGTCTGAATAGAGTTTTGAAAACACAAAGTGTAATCTGTGGTCAAATATGTTTTTCTCTTTCTTCAAGTGACTCATCACTGAAGTATGAAAAAAAAAACACATTACTGTGTTTTTCACTTGTATGAACAATTAAAAGGCTCTTGTTGAAAAGTTTGTCAAATGTTCTATGAATATTATAGTTGGTGAAGGCTATAGAATTTTACTTTTTTTTTGGAATACTTGTCTGAGGTTAAAATGTTCTTGTGAGAAAAAAAGATGAGATGCTGGCATGATAAAAGTTCTGTAAGTTAACATTTGAATTGACTTGCAATTTAGGGGGAGAAAACTTTAACAATTAGTATACAATCTATTATATGTCTTATAAAAACCAGTATGTTGAACGAAGAATTTTGTTCTGTAATACATTTTTATAATACTAGATGTACTTGTGCAGGATCCCCGAAGGTGTTCTGTTTCAGAGAGTAGATAAAACCAAAATTAAAAGTAATAAATATTTTTTTTTTTACTTTTGAAGTTAATATGTCGCGCTGTGTTGTAGCCTACATAGTGCATAATTGTTCTCGTGATTCATGGCATGCGCACGTTTTACTGACGTCATTTTAACGTCTACTGACTGACTGACGGACAACACACTACTTTATAGTGGTGTGAGTGGTTAAAACAGGTGAACCTTCCAGGCGGTCTTCGGTCCCCTTTCCGAGAAATAAGAGAAAGATAAGAGTTAATTTTTTTGGATACCTAAAAACAAGAAATATGCCATCATGTATCCAGTGTTATACAAAGGTTTAAAGTTAGATGGAGAATTAGACAGCTCGTGCTTTCCATTATATATATATATATATATATATATCATAAGAATTTGCTTTCGAGGATTAACATTTCATATTCAATAATAAGATCTACGAGCAGACAGACAGCATTGCTGTAGGTTTTAATCTAGATTCTAGACTGCTTAGCTTATTCTTGTGTGACTAATTTGGGATAATATTGAATAATTCATAATGTTTTGTTTCTAAGTGGCATTTTTTAAAATCCTATTTCATATTGTGTTTATGCACAGATTCTCTGATGGCAGAACTGGTGAAAATGGTCAACGGAAGATAGATACTGGAGAAGAACGATGCGATTTTTCTGATGCTGAATGTGATAGGTATTGGTCTAGAGTATATCTTGGGCAGGAGTCGTGATCGTCAAATTAAGACTTTGTGATGATGAAAAAAAATATATAAATTGTTGATCCAATGTCCATGTTAGACAGAGATTGTGAACGTAGAATTGTGGTCTAAAATATAATTATTTTATTTTATCTCTTAGTTTGCTAAGTTATATATTTTTTGTGATACTTGTTTAATATATTTCTTAGAATTACAAATTTTTGTTAAATCGATGGCCATCAAAACATTTTCAGGTTATAACTGTAATTGCAACTTTAGGAACACCTCTTTTTTAGTTGCTTTTCACAAACGAATATTTTTGATGTTTTACCATTTTATTTTGTATTATTTAATGTTTCAAAGAAATTTGCTTAAAACATTCTTAGAAGTGTAAAAAGGGTAAGTAGTAATTTATTGGAGGCTTAATTAATGTTTCTTTGTACTTCTAAAACTATGTGCTCATTTCATGTAGGACATTATTCTCGGTAATCAGAATTGTTTGGGACACACAAAAAAACAGACATTTTTAGCAAACGTAGCATTAGTAGGACTCAAAATTTTATCAATTACAAGATGCACATTTCTTTAGGAACGTAGAACGTAAGGTAACGAAACAAAATAAAATTTCTTTTTTATGTAAGATTATTCAGTTCTTGGTGAATTATCTCCTGTTAATGAAATTTATAAAAATACTTTAAATTTTTTTTCAAAAGATTACGAACCAAATGACAATTTTTAATGCCATAATATGAAATATTAATTTGAAGAATATAATAGTTTATAAATACTAATAAAATATTATTTAATTTAGGTTACGGAAGTAATGAATTATGAAATGGTGTTACACATTTAGTAGTACATATATAGGCTTGCTTTTTTTTTTGCTTTTTCATAAAATGCATGCTCTTTAATACTGTCATTTAGGAAGCTTAATATAGGATATTGTCATGATCGTAAGTTTGTTTTACATCACGCTGCACAGTGAGCTATTTGTTGTGTATCTGCTACGGAGATCGAACTCTGAATTCTAATGCCATAAGCCATCAAGCTTACCATTGAGCCACCAGGTGGTCACGATTGTAGGAAGTATTATATAATTGTCCTAATAGTTCATGTTTTTCTAGTTACATTGTATTGTGCGGGTTGAAAAATATAACGAGTTTAAGAAAGATAGCTTTGGGAAAAATGGGGTACGGCGGCCATCTTAACATTGGATACTGTATTCCACCAATTAAGTTACCAAAACAGAAGATATGTTAAAATGAGCCCTGGTTTATTTTAAATGTCGTATATAGTTAAAACAAAGTTTGCACATATATATCATTTTTAGATATTGAAAAATACATCTCTTGTGTTTGGAGAACCGTTCTAACTTATAAGGTTGGATAAAACGGACCTCTAAGATGATTTTGGGCAGAAGAGCATGGGTAGAAGTGTGAGGTAGAAACGCCCCACAAAGGGCTGTTTTACTTTCAACTACTAATCGTAAAACAATCGCAAGTTGTAAAAAATCAATGAACTCGAACTGTGTTTCTTTTAGCATATCTACCTGTCCATAATTCCCCATTGTTTAAAATCGACACATTCCTTAAAACAACTACTTTGTAACCATAAAAACTTCGAAGTGCTTACCTTAGCTCAAAGTTTTCAAAAACAAAGAACTGACGTCACACTTTGACTATTCATATCCGTTCTCATCCTCCAGTGTGTTTGTAAACGGGGTCAGCTAAAAAACAGTTACATATAGTTTTCTATAGAGGTAACATGTTATAATTCATGATATACAGGGGGTGGCTGTTTTACTGAAAATGAAAGTCTTGCCTCAATTTCCCTTACTACTGATTTGTATTGTTTTATTTAAAGAGTAAAAAGGTATTATCTAATCCTAAGAAATAGAATAAAAAATAAACGCCACTTTTACAATTTTTCTTTTTATTTAAGCGTTTATATTTATAATTACGTAAGACAAATAACTTGCAAGCAAAACGTGGTAATTATCTGATCAGAAACTGTGTTCTTTTAGCAGTGAGATATTTAAATTTCTTTATTATATTCTAAAATTATTTTCTCAGAAACATCTGATCAGTTTATAGACAATTTTCCTTGTGTACAATTTGAAAAGGTTAATGTTTTAAATGTGAAAAAAACTTAAGTTAAATATTCTATTGCGATCAACACTTTGTAAATATTTTATGCTAAGAATTTATCGAAACGTTTTTCTTTACATGGAACATCTTACCTTTTAATATTTCAATTTTTCAAAATATACAAAATGGATATTATTCAAGCTCAAATGACCCTAAACACTTATTACAATATGTTTATATATTTTTTCCCACAATAAAATCTGAATGAAATAATAAAAATCTGAAAAAATTCTTATTTCCAAGGAAATGGTAAATTAAATTAAGATTATAACTACCGTAAACGATTACCCCCAAAACAAAAACGAAATAGGAACCATTTCGTAATTTTTTAACAGACATCAAATAATATTATTTGTTCTAATAAAACAAAATCTGAAAATGATTTGTTTTCAAGATTTTATTTTACTTTTAGCTTGAATGTGAGAATGTAGAAAAAAACACGTTGTTAAGCTAGTCATTTGAAACAATACGGATTTAAGAAAACTGTAAATTTCTGATAGGGATGTTATCATCCTTTTTTTTTTCAAAAAAAAAATCCCAGTTTTATATATTCATCTATTTAGCAAATATAATAACAAAATAGTTTTCATTGTTGCACTAGAGATTATCAGATTCTGTTTTCAATGGAATAAAGATAACTGAAAATAACGAAGCTTTTGTTTTTGGAATTTAAATATATTTAACAAATAAATATATTATCATGATTGTTCATTGAAAAAATAGTGTATATTTCGTTCAGTTAAGAATTTTAGTGAATGTGTCCTATTTAATTATATTGATTGAAAACAATCAAGGATTTTATGCGTATTTTTCTACAGATACTAGCTTACAGTGAAATATTTGGAAATTATTGGTTCCTGTATAATTTTTCACCAACTGCAAGAAGAAATCGGAATGAACTTGTGTATGTGTGCAAATGCGTGAAATAAACCAACATCAATAGAATTTCCTTCAGAGGGTATTACTTGTCTCTTTTAAAGTATGATCTCAGACACTTAAATATCGTGTTATTTATGCTTTTGATGTACATTTGATGCCAATAAAGCCATTATTTTTATAACATGTCTTACTGAAATTATTATTTTATTTATATTATTGAATTTAATATTTAACTGAAATAAGCTTCCATGCATATTTGACGATTAGATAGCTAAAATGAATTTCTTTAGTAGGTAAGGTTACATCTCGTTTAGATTGTTCTTTCGTTGTTTGTTTGTTTGTTATGGATTTCGCGCAAAGCTACACGAGGGCTATCTGCTCTAGCCGTCCCTAATTTAGCAGTGTAAGACTAGAGGAAAGGCAGTTAGTCATCACCACCCACCGCCAACTCTTGGGTTACTCTTTTACCAACGAATAGTGGGATTGACCGGAACATTTTAACGCCCCCATCGCTGAAAGGGCGAGCATGTTCGGTGTGACGGGGATTCGAACCCGCGACCCACAGATTGCCAGTCGAGTGCCCTAACCAACTGGCCATGTAGGGCCTTCTTTTGTTGTTAAGCACAAAACTACACTATAGGCTATCTATGCTCTGCCCACTGCGGGTATCGAAATACGGTTTTCAGTCTTATAAGTCCCCAGACATATCGCTGAACTACGATAGGCTTTAGTGACAGAAAAAAAATATAGTAAACATAAAAGTTGATTAAGCTAATGTTATTATGATTTCTTTCATATTTAGCAGTTTTTTTATTTTGTTCGTTTTGAATTAAGAAAACTAACTTTTATTAAAGGACTATTCTCAAAACTTTATCATAAATATTTTTGGTGATGAATATTGTTAATTAATTTCTCACAATTCTATGGGGCTTTCACACTGAGAACACTTTTAATATAAGTTTATGATATTTTCTCATTTACCCCCAACAAAACTTTGTTTATTTATCTTCTAATGTGCAGGTTTAGTTCGACACAGGGATCTTATATTCTGATACTTTCAATGTTCATCAATTGTGAGTTCATAGTTATTTTGTATTCTACCCCAGAAGGAACTATGAAGTATTTTAATGCACATAATTTGCAACATTGTTAAAAAAGATGACGCAGAAGACAAAGAAGAGAAGAACATCTTTACGTGATATTTTACAGAGATTGTGTGTAAACAAAGGCTAGAAAACTTCATGACAAAGTCACTTTTACTTAAAGAAGAAAAGAAAAATCGACGCGAAGTAAAGGTTTATTTATTACGCATTTGAAATTATATATTTCTCATTGGCGGACATATCTTAGCATTAATTTTTATTTGTTTCTGAGCTAAGATATTTCCTATTGGGAGATTGTTAGCACGGAAACCGCTCAGCAAAAATGGTAATTGAGTTATTTCTGACTCCATGTAGTAGACCTAAGTTTTATTTCGTAAAGTATCTAAAGTCTACAATAAACGTTAAAGAAGAGAACTTCTTCCGAAAAATTTAGCAATGTAAGGTATGACCCTATTATATTATATACATCTACAAAATAAATATGGTGAATGGAACACTCACGCATGACTTATAAGTTAATACTAAATAAATAATAAGAATGTTTTATGAGTTATTAACCGCGGTCTCGAGTAGCTTATGATTACGTTCAGTATAAGTCGTACTGGTCGTGAAGTGCTCATGCTCACAAAGGCTAAGAGCATAAAAGTAACTTTTATGTTTATGATCAGTCATTCGACTTTGTTCTAAGCAAGCAATAATCATTCCAAACTTTAGAACATGGAAAAAAAAATGATATGCGAAATAGAAGAATAAAAACAAATTTCTATTTAGGATGAAGTTGGAAGTACAAACACTTCCATTTAAAATGATATTTTTGGCTAAGTTAATTCTTTTAATGAAAATGAAGCCAATAAAGAAGTTTCCAATGATGACGCTTGTTTAAGTGATAATGATTTCTATGACACAACTTTCACGAATATGATCAAACTCGGAATACGAAGCGTAATGTAAGCGATAATAGAGCTCGTGCAGAAGAAATTTCCCTGCTTTATCTATACTTACAGGTCCTAGCTGATGGTACTTGAAGAGAAACAAACTCAAAACTAGAAGCTGATATTTAAGATCCCGGTCAGCCAGAAACCCACCCTTGGGCTGCCGTGCGCACTCTTTTAAAAAATATCAAGATAAACGGGGAAGTGCGCAACAGGTGCGTTATGGACTAAAAAGGGGAGATCAACTTTCAGAATTTAAAAATCCTTTCTCGTCGCGGAGAAAAAAGTGAAAACGATCGACTACCCCCCGACTTCCCAGAAAATCAAAGAAAAGATTCGGAATGCTTTGATTTTAGCAAATATTAAAGTTATTTTAGTTCCAATGATGTTATTAATCAATTTCAATGTATAATTAGTGAGAATAAACATGTTTCTAGGTTTCTTCTAGTACATCTTCAATCTCAATGTCCAAATCTTGTAACAAAACACTCTCTTCAGCCACACATTTCCATAAGGTTTTCGATCTTTTAAACTACTCCACGTCTACTCTGGGGGATAACATGGCAATGTTTTGCTGTATATATAGCAGGAGGATCACAATGTAAACACATTTCACAACTTTTTCAGCTTCATTTCTTTTTATATTTGTGTTCTTGACATGATCCTGACCTTCTAGTAACTTCGGTTATACTTGCGCCGCGCAAAAATAGAAAACTTATTTAGAAACAGATGAATCTTTTACATACAGTAGTGTTATTTGGTTTTTATGGTATTTTTCCGCGCAAAAAATGATTCCGAAATTTTAATTTTTTTGCGCCGAAAAAAAAACTGTAATTTTAGGTGGGTTTCTGACTGGCCGGGACTAGTAAGGGAAAGTCAGTAATCTAAGCTAAGTCGTTGATATTAGAAAAAATACCAAATATAAAAAAACATAAAAAAATGTTTACAAATATTAAAGTTTCATCCCCAACTGATATATATTTCTTTCACAAATTCAACATAGGAACTAAAGAAAATTAATTGATAAAGATGAATATATTGAGCTGGAGCTATTTAAGTAATTGTGTTGAAAAGAGGAAACATTTGCATAATTAATTATTTAATTTGCCTAAAGATGATTAACTATTAAGTGACATAGAAAATAATAATATACAAATACTCATGAGTAACTTATTTAAAAACATAAAAAATGCAGCAGAAATTTGCGTTAAATATGTGTGGTTCTAAATGTTCCTGTTGTTGTCGTAAACCTAGTAAACTTTAAGTCCTGTGGTCTCTAATGAAAATGAAAGCCTGGTTAACCACATTGTGTGTTCAGTTAGGTGATCACTATTGACCAAGAGTTAAATTGACATTCAACAAAATAAAAGAAGGATGTCTATATCAAAGAACGGTGTCTTTTCGTGACTGTATGACATTATACTAAATTCATCCGACATTATAGAAGGATCTTTTGTGACTTATTATTATTAAAACCAAACGAAGCAGCAAGATCTTTCCGATGAATTATATGTCTGTATCGTGCCTGAATATATCAAGAATTGTTCTAGAACCAGATGACGTAATCCTTATTAGTTATATTCTGCAATATAGACAACAACAACAACAAAAACAAACAAAGATTATTTATGATAAGATATTAATTAAACTATTAAGATATAATCCTTAAATCTAGATTTAAGAAATTATCTTGTCATGGTAAGCTATTATTTAAATATGAATACTTGGATATAAGGTACCCTGGATATTTGACGCGCTAGAGGACATCTCAAATGGAGGAACGCCATCTTGGGTCAGAGGTCAGGTCAAAGTAAATATTATCTATTTTAACAAGGTTACTACTTAAGTGGGAAAAATTAAAGCAAACCAACAAACATAATGATGTCATGTTGTTTTATAGGAAATTTTGAAATGATTTTGAACAAGACTGCTACGGAATTTTCTGAATAAATATTGTATTTATAAAATCATACTATGTTTTTCTAACTAACAAATTATGATATTATTTAGCAGTAACGTACCGAAGAAGTTTGTTATATTCGGCAAAAAAAAGAAAAAGTGAGGTTTTCTATTTTCTTTAGCACAATAAGGAAGCACACATGATTAACTAACAATCCGTAACTGACCATTTAAATTAGTGATTTATCTGTATGGTAATTTTTAGTTTTAAAGATGGCATGTGTCATTTACCAACATAAAAATATGGGAGTGAATCCAGATTTTTAGAAAGTTCTAAAGTAACGACTGATTTACTGAGTGCTCCGATTAATGTTGAGCTAATGTTGTAGGAAATGATATTAACTTAACAATCAACAATCGTTCGGACTTAAGTGCAGCTTGAACTTGGAGTTCAAATGCTCTTTTGTGTTTAATTGTATAACTTTATTGATTTGCATTTATTTGTATTAATTAATATAACACGTGTTAGTTTTGAAGTGGGTACAACCAGAGTGTTTGTTTAAAAAGAACACAATGGTTTTCTCTTATTCGATTATTAGTTAACATGAACATAAAAATTAATAACACCACATAATAGAGTCTATATTGATTACTTCGACAAGGGACAGAAAAAGTAAGTCGTTAGTTGGTAGGGGATAATAGGGTTCATTAATTTTCTCAGAAGTATCAAGATAATTATAAGCCAATGTTTAAAGTGATTTTCAGACACTTATCTTGAACATACTAATATATACCGTTGTAAGCACTAATACACGTGTATAAATGTAAGTATTAGTCCATTATCCAAAATAAGGTAAAATATTACTTTTCCTCGTTGCTCCCACCATCAACGATTCTTATAATCGTCCACCTACTTAAGTAACAGAGATAATTTTGTACAATGTAATTTGTCAAAATCAGTAGAAAATCCGTAAGATTTTTTATTACATTTGACTTAACTTATTTTGACATCTAAGTCATCTGAGTGCTTTGAAAAGTGATCGTGAAATTGTTTAATGTTTCGATACTTTTTTTGCATATATATACTCCGAATCTGGAGTGATTATGACTTAATTTGTAACAAAAATATGTAACAAATGTAAGTAAATGAATTTAGTTAAACATCAACTTATCTATAAGGAAGTCCCTTGGTGGATCACTGGAAAGTTTGTGGACTAACAAAGCTAGCATCCAGGGTTATATTCTCCCTGGTGGACAGAGTGCAAATAATCCTTTGTGCAGCTTTGCACTAAGAAAACATCTAAAAGGAAATATATATTCGGCTAGATATTAAGATTTTACATTTAATATTTCAGGTAAGTTTAACATGCATTGGAATGTTCAATATAACAGTACTATTATTCTCCTTCAGATCCTATAAATAATATATCTTTAAAAAAGTTAATATTTCGGACGACTGTTGTTTTCTTCTTTTTGTTTTGTGTGTTTTCTTAAATTAGATCTTAATACTTTTGGATATATCTGATAGACATATCTAAAAAAAGACTGTAATTTTACCTATGATTGAGAACATTAATTGTTTTAGTCCGATTTTGGTGTAGAATTTTAACGTGAGAAGTTAAAATGACATTTTTACGTACTTTTTACATTGTAAAATTATTCAAGAAAAATATTAATAAAGTCCTGTTATATTTATTACCTTTCGATCAGAAGAATACTCTTCGCTTAAACGAGATAGAAATGGTTTTATTACAGCATGACGAAATAGTCAAATTTAGAACTTAAAAACACCTCTAAATCTCTTTAGGAGTAAATACTGTTTCGTGCGTCCTCTTTCAAGGATAACCTGAGCAAATATAGCTTTACTAGATGATTGACTGAAAAGAACATGAAAAAAACCTTTCTCGTCTGGAATTAGTTATACATTCCGAAGCCCTAAAGTTTCCAAATTATCATGTAGAAAGACATACATGTCATAGTGATAAAGATAAATATAATGTAGTTGAAGACAACATAACAACTGCTGGAATACCTGCTACAGGCTGTTAATTTTTCATCTAAAGATGTTAATGTAGCAATACACTGCACCCGGATCATAGTGCATAACGACAGAGAGATAATCATAATATCACACTGCATATAATAATTTTAGCAAGCTGTCCCACTGTCTACCAATGAATAAATAAAAAATATACGATAAGACAGACCATTAAATTACAAATAACATAGTGACATCTCCAGCCGATAGATGTCAGAATCATCTCCTATTGAATTAACCAAATTTTATTTTATTGTAATCTGTCAACTTTAAAACCACCAAAATATAACTATGCAGCGAGAAATTTGACAAATATAAGATATTTGTATTCTATAGTAATTATGTTTACTATGCTCATATGCTTTATCGCCACAATCTGTTAATTGTCGATGACGGGTTTCTTTCTCTAAACCCGTAGTTCTTCATGCCGGTTGGGATACAATAAGTACAGCAACGGTCCGAGCTCGGGACATTAGTTTAAAGGCCGTTTGACACAACAACGGTTTTTATGGTGTGTATGTTTGTTTTTTTTTCAATTGGCGAAGACCGATTTACAATTTTACTTTCACTGTGAAAGAGCTCCATTTCACGTAATAATATTTTTAAACTTAGATTTGAATTTAACGTACCTAAAAATATCTCTTGGTGAAAAAATTTTAAGTATACTTGATAAAATTAATTTCAATTTAAAAATATATTACAATACTTGCTCCAATAGATAAGCAGATAAATATGTAGCCCCGTTAAAATTTCATTTCTAGCGTTTAAATTATGGACTAAATATATTGCCGAAATATTTAATAGAAAATTCGACCCAGTAGTTAAAAGGTAACCATGAGGTCTTATAGCGCTATATCTCGGGGTTCGATTCCTGTGGTATAGATATTCCACTTTACAGCTTTGTATTCAACAAGAAAGAAATTTTATTGAAGATTTAAGAGTATGTGTGATTTTATTCTTGTATACACACATCACTGAGAAATAGGTTGATTGTAGTTAAACACAAATCAACACAATGGGTTATCTGTACTGTTTCAACCACGGATATAAGCGTCGATAAATGGTAGAGCATGGCAACGCTTTAGGACAACAGGTTTTCAGCCAAACCGATCTCTACAACCATAGAAACACCCAATAAAATTTTAAACTAAACACAAATCAAAGTATTTACTTATAAAAATTGCATTAAATTTCGTTCTTCTGTGCTCTATAAATACAATGAAGCAGGTAAACGAGCCTGGCAGTAATTGCGTGTTCAGTTTTATTGTCAATTTTTGCCGTATTGAAATTATTTACAGATTGCTATTTCTACTGCCGGTTTGAAGGTGATCATACAGTTCTGATTGTGTTTTATTGACAAAATGAACCACTTGACATACATCTGTGCAGGTTTCTACTGCTGGCTTTAAGGGGATAACATAGTTTTTTAACAGTTTAACAACTACTTAAAGGCCGGCATGGCCAAGTGGTTACGGCATTCGACTCGCAATCTGAGGGTCGCGGGTTCGAATCCCCGTCACACCAAACATGCTCGCCCTTTGAGCCATGGGGGCGTTATAATGTGATGGTCAAGCCCATTATTCGTTGGTAAAAGAGTAGCCCAAGAGTTGGCGGTGTGTGGTGATGACTAGCTGCCTTCCCTCTAGTCTTACACTGCTAAATTAGGGACGGCTAGCGCAGATAGCCCTCGTGTAGCTTTGCGCGAAATTCAAAAACAAACAAACAAACAACAACTTAGTAGTTTAATTACACTGTCGATAAAAGTTCTTCAGTACTAGACTGTCTATTGAGTTTTACATTCAGATTTCTAATGGCCAAATAGTGTCTTTAATTCGCAATAACTAATCTTTTTCTACGGTTCCAATACTTTGAAACCACTCTATAGCTACAGGATTGTCACTGTAAACTACGCTTCTGTACTCTATCTGCTAGTCTTCTTGTATGTTTACTTTAGAATACTCAAAGTATTTATACATGTAGATGACATTCGATCGGTTTAGTTTGTCTATCTTGTTTTTAATTAAACATAAAATTGTTCCTTATTTTGATGATAGGTTTAAGGATGACTCGAAGCTCTATTTGCAGATAAACGTTGCACAGTAAAGTCTTTTGTTCTTTCTTTATTTTCAAAGCATGTTTACAGGTTAATGGAAATATTCTATGAAAAATCTTTTTTAGTACATTATGTACCTCTTTAATGTTGGAAGTTTTCTTGATATGCTTAATTACGCTACTTATTACTTTCGTTGGAATATCATTCTTACTTAACACTTAACCTTATTTATCTATTTTTAATCGCTTCTATATTACCAGTAAGTTTATGAGCTCTGTATTATCAAAATGATCTGATGAACAGGAATGGTATGTGTCTTTTTCTTTTTCCACGGTGAATTTAAAATTTCTATATTGTTTATTTAGGTATTCAAGAAACTTATTCACCTGTTTTTCATTCGCAAATACAGCAAATGAATCATACACAGACATATTTTATATAAAATGGTTTAAATGCTTTAGAACATTCTTTCAACCAAATATTTTAATGATAACACATAAATATATATAGGAGTCAGACTAGACCCCACACTAACTCTGCCTATTTGATTATACACTTTGCCATTAAACAAAAATGCGTTTCTTTAGTTGCTATTGCCCATAGTTTACGAAATACTTCTGTGGGTAAAACTACCTTCATTATTACATATCAAATTTAGACATAATTCAATAGTTTTATCCAATGGTATATCAGTAAATACTGATTTTAAGTCAGAACTAGCAATTACCACATCGTGATTAAAATTTAATTCTTTGATGTTGTCAACAAACTCAAAACTGTCTTTCAAAGTATATTAATTATATGCAAGTTCTTTTAAACCATTGCCCAATTATTTTTCTAGTATATGATTATTACATCCAACATTAGATATGACAGGACTCGTAAGACAAGCTAGTTTATGTATTTTTGGTAATCTATACAAAATGCCAGCACGTGAACCAATTGGTCTTATTTCCTTATATAAGTGTTCATATATAACCTTTTCGTTTTTTAACTTAAGTAAACATCTACTTAGTTTTTTTTTCTCTAGATTGAGTTGGATCTTTTTCTAAATGCAAAACGTAGTAATATCATTTATAATTTTAAGAACTTTTATCATTGTAATCTACTGTCCTTAAGAAGGCAACCTTGCTCCTTATGATTACAATAATGATTACAGTATCCTTGATGTTGCTAAATTTACTTAATGCCTGTATTTCTAGCAAATTAGTGTTCGATAGTTTAAGGTTAAAGTTATATACACATAAACCATTCAAACCTATACTAGAAATATGTGTACATATATAATCAGTCTATCTGTGCGATTGGACTAATCGCATAATTCTTAAGGTTCTTTAAAAAAGATATAATCCAAGTAGATAATCATGAAGCTGCGATTTTTAGGGGCAAGAGCATATCTTAATTCTCAAGACAATGCCCTTTTTTCTGTATCACTTAAAGTATAGCTTGATAGGGTTATAAGGACACCATCAGGATTTCTCAAAAACGGTTTATTTATTTGATTTTTCTTTAAGTGTAAAATTTCTTATTTTCTGTCAACCTCATTTTGAACAATTTATCGTTGTTATTTTTCTTATAGTTTCATTAGTCAAAAAGAAAACAATCTACACTTATAACCCCGTTTTTAATTGTAATTTTTCTTCATCTAGATAAGTCTTTCTAATTTTGTAACATTTCTTTCTTTATGTTTAATTTCAGCTGCCAAAAACTTTTTTGGTGTTTCTTTATATTGCTTCAACTCTTTCATTTCAAAGATGGCAGCCTTAAGGTTTAAGAATTTTGGCATTAATTCATACACTTTACATTTTTTCAATAAAAAATTAAAGTTAGCTTACATTTATTTAATTTGACATAGGTTTTGTTACTACACTATAGTAGGGAAGCATAGTTTACAGCGACATGTGGAAGCATCAAACATTCTGAAACACGTGCTAGTTCGTAGTGACAATCCTGTAACTATTAAGCAATTTCAATTTATGGGAACTGCAGAAAATAATTATTTATTACGAATTAGAGAGACATTGGCCATTAGAAAATCTAAATCCAAAACTACATAGACAGTCTAGTAATCGAAAACTTTTAACAGTGTTTTAGTTCCCCGGTGGGCAGTGGTAAGTTTCAGGGCTTACAATGCTAAAATCCGGGATTCGATTCCACATGGTGAACACGGCAGATAGTCCAAAGTGGCTTTGTTCTAAAACAAACAACAACAGTGTTTTGTTGCCCGGTTGCGTCATCATAAACAATTTTTTTTGTTTTAGACTGAGGATAAAATTAAAATCGTTTCACTGCCAGTTACAACAATAAAACCAGCTTTTTTGTCAATGTTTTATTGCCAGATTTAATAAGAACGCCAAATACAATTTTCTTGCCAGGAATTTATTTTCACAATAGTCTACGTACCAGATTCATAATTTGTGTATCTATTGTTATTTTGAGTTGTAATATAGATTTATAGTTTATATTTCAAGATTGTACTGCATTATGTTGACACGTGGTTAGTCAGGGTTTTACTCTTAAGTTGGACAGTGACTTAGATTTACAAATCATTTGGCTGCTGGCTTCGGTTGATATTAGAAAATTATAGTATTTTATTACCTAGTTAGGAGGTAACTTAACATTACTAGCCTATGTTCTATTCTCACTAGCAAAGGGTACTCGTTAAGGAAAGAAAAATTACACAAAAGACAATGTTAGATCATGTTTACTTTCCTTGTTTCTTTTGTTATTAAATCCCCAACGATCTCATTCAGTGCTAATTGCGTACTCTGCTTTGTGGAAGGTAATAATGAACCCATTTAACTAATAAAATACTTGGGTCTTTGAATTCAAAGCAAATGAGCCTGTAAAAAGTAAAAATGTGCACTCTTTCAGAGTCTTTTTTTTTATCCCCGTTTTCGGGCCCAAATCCTAAAATAAAATATCACATGTACATTGTTGGGCAGGCTTTTAGTTACTATACAAAGAATTATGATAACCAAGCTAGCCAGCCCAGGGTGATGGATGAACAAACACACACATTTACAATATGTGTATTTTTGCCTGGTTGGATAGTATGTATAATATTTTAATTAGACGCTAGGCTCAGATTTCACCCAGTCTGTTTTCACTATAACAGTTGCAATTTTTTCTGCAATTCAAATTTAAATATGATGTGTAGTATGAATCCACTTGCAACACCTTTTGATGTTTTGTGCAAAATATCTCACTGAGAAGGATCTAAATAATAAACAGATACTAAACATCGAAAAGCACCACAAGAGACAAATAATAATGCTAGAATGCGCAGCAGTTTTAGGTTCAGCCTTTATCTGATTTAGAAAGATTATGCATCTAAACCAACAAATATGTATAGATATTTTTAAGACTCATAGAATCTTTAATATTTATGATCCCCGACGGCATCATAAGATACGACCCTACGAAAAATAAAAAAGGTGGAGATGTATTCTTTAAAAAATGGAATTCACAAAGAACACATATTATGTAAGGAGTGGAATAAAACATATAAAAGGTTGGACTAAAGCAAAATGACTGTATAAGATGTAAGATTCGTGGAACAGAAACGTAGGCGGAATAAAAGCAACTGAAAAATATGGAGCAGACCGGTAATATGTTTTGTTTCTTCTTACTGATAACATTGGAGTATTTTTTTCTAAGCCAAGAGCTGATATGTTTATCCTTGTCAGTATATATCTGAATTTTGAAGTTTGTACCCGGATGTTTTTACCTTGTTGTGCAAGTACGTTTCAGACCAGATAGAGGGCTAAATATTGTTTGTAAGTTTCTAAAACTTTTGTACATAGATCATTATCTGGAATAACTGTTATTGTAAATTGTGTTATTGTTTGTATATTAAAATATATTTGTATTTAAAAAAATCTGTGAATCAATCTTGTTGGCAAGTGTCATAAATTTCATACATATTGACATTTATTCAATTTCTAAATCTAAATTGTCATTTAACTCAGTTACAGGCTATTCGAAATTATAATACATTACGTAATAAAGCGGAGGCTCGTCTTGGGTAAATTGTAACATATAATAAGGCGCCTAAAAATCGATAGTTATGCCTAAAGTTCTGAGGCTCACGTATTTGGCAGATATTTTTTTAAAACTAAACGAACTGAATTTGTACTTGCAAGGAGCAGAAGGTATCAGTATATTAGCAGTTGGAGAAAATTCGAGGTTTCATGAAAAAACTTGTTCTATGGAAAAACTGTATTGACAACCAAAA
>NW_013666115.1:273204-273831 GCF_000517525.1 Limulus polyphemus | reverse complement strand
GGAAATGTTATTGAAAATACGTGAGTATTTTTAAATGTAATTGAAATACGTGAATATGAATAAATAATATTTTTATATTTTTTCATATGTTTTTGCCCAGTAAATTTGAGTGGGTTGCTATAAGCTGTGGTCATGAATAGTGGGTCGCGATTCTAAAAAGTTTGGGAACCCCTGCTCTAGGGGCATAAAATATTACACCATTTCCGTTATTGGAGGTAGTAGACACTTTGTTAATACTTTAGGAGAGAGTTAAAGAGAGTTGATACCATTATTGAAGAATAAAGAAAAATAACTGAAATAGCGACAAACGAAGGCACATGATTTTTATATTTCTTGATATCATAATTCAAAAAATTATATAACGTCGTTTTATCAAGAGTATGATTAAGAAAAATCTCAATAGTCTTAGTTAAAGATGGCGATTATCCATATTGAGACAAGGTGTTTATAAACAGAAATCTATACAAAGATATATTTCGTTTATATTCACTCCATATTTGTACACCGCTTTTCTTTAAATCTAAATACAACTCCACATTCTGCTTAGTAATTTTTATTTCATTCATGTCCAACTACAACAGCATTATTTAAAATATTTATTTATTTAAAGTACATACTCTTCTCGTA
>NW_013666115.1:270070-272892 GCF_000517525.1 Limulus polyphemus | reverse complement strand
ACTACAGGAAGCAGCCGCTTTTTCTGATGATTACACTTTAACACATAAAATCACTTTTCATAAAAAGAAATTCCTACCATCTCAACAAAAACCTGTTTCTGTTCAATCCACTAAAGTTGAGGATTCTTCTAAAAACTCCAACTTCTCTAGTTCGAAATCTTCATACAGTTGGGCTAAAACTTCGTCAAAAGCCATCAAGGCTTGTCTGCCATTTTTTAAAAAACCTGGTTATGTCATGTCCGATTGTTGGTATTTGAAAAAGAAGAAAGAAAAGGAGGCAACACCCAATGCGTTTGTGTCCACATATGGACGTAGCTTCACCAGATCACCCGATGTTTAAGAACTAAAAGTATTTAGTATTTAAGAACTAAATCAGCTGAAGCAATAAACACTTAAACGTATGTTATACATATGTTACCATCAAAACGAGTATAAAAATCAGTGTCCAAAATCCTCCATATAAAAAAAATCATAAAACTAACTTTTTGTTGGGTGTGGGTGCTAATGGGGAGGTTAAGGCACATTTTGTAGTAGCCTTAGCTCCACCAACCACTGCACGTTTGGTAAAATGTTAACATAAACTAACGTGTATTTCTGATTATCAGTTTTGTAGTAAGCTGTTGTTCAGTGTTTGTAAAAGCAAAATTGTTTGTTTCTTCATTTTATAATTTTCGCGTAAAGCTATACATAGCCGTCTCTAATTTTGTACTGATAGAATAAAGAGAACGTTGTTAGTCAAGAACAGCCATCGCCAACTTTTAAGTTATTTTAATAGAATAACACGATTTAACTGTCGTTCTTATATAACGCACTCACGGTCCCAGAGTGAAGAACGTGATTTCACGGGAACGAAGTGCGAACAGTGGATCCTCGGGATTGCAGCCCGGTAGACAAGTAAGTGAAATTTCTTTTGAAACGTGTCCCAGTGACTCAGCAGTAAGCCTGAAGGCTTATAATGCTAAAAACTAGGTTTTGATACCTGTTGTAGGCACAGCACAGATAGCCCACCGTGTAAGTTTGTGCGTAGTTTATTTGTGAAGATAGGCCTATATGTGGAAAGTAAGAAATAAAACTTTTCATTTTATCTGTAAATGGACTGGACTTTATATTATCCTTTTTACCAAATAATTCAAAATAAAGAGCCCAACAAGAGCAACCATTATAACTATCTATTAGGAGGGAGAGATATTTTGAACATGACAACACTTTATCGAAATGAAAGGATCAAACCATCCACATCTATGTTCAATCTGCTTAAGAATTCCAACCTGGCATACCATTAATTATGCAACATGGAATAAGAGAGTCCATCTGGTACTTCTGTTATCACTGTACTGCTGTGCCACCTGTGAGTGCAGGACATTCCAGAACTATTCCAGTTACACCACTATCTCAGTTCAACAACTCAACGTAATCAAGAAACCAACAGGCCATGAAGGAAACGAACCATGGGAGGCATGCCAGAGACATTTTGAAATAACTGACAAAGCGAATGGATACAGCAGTAAACAGCGAGATGTTCGTTTTAATAGAAATTTAAAAGTACCATAGGAAAGAATGTGTTTCAAATGCAACCTAAATGGTGTACTGCAAGAGAAACAGCAGACAAAATACTTTAGGCAATATAAACTACAGCCGAAGGATGACAGTAAAAAAAGAAGCTATGAATATGCAAAACATGAATATGGCATCCGAAATTGTGATGCATCAAAAGCTGATGATAATTCAAGTAGCTGATATCCTCAGAATAAGAATGCTGCCTTAACTGAAATAAAGGGTGAATTATTTTTAAAAAAATCGGTTCACGAAGCAATGGATTAAAGGTTGCGATCCCAATCTCTCACGTTAATCTATAAAATGTACATTAGACCACTTTTAGAATACGCTAAGCCAATCACCGTCAACATGCCACAACACTTATACACCAAATTAGAAACACAATCCCAAGCAATTAGAACACTGCTCCGATTTTCATGTTCAGATTAAAAAATACTTTTCTCCATCTAAAAATTAACAAATTTCTTTGTATAATCTCTAAAACCTCGGAAATACATTTCCAACTTTTTTTCTCGATAAATCTTAATATTTTATCTGCTATATTCACTACCTTAATATTAAGTCGGTCAGTTAGACCAGCCTCGTAACCACCATAAAAATGTAAAATATATCAAAATTATCATTTTTTCTTTCTAGAATTACTTCAAATTGTAGCAGGAAACTACATTTGCTTACACTAACTTAAAGCTATTAACATTATACATCTGTTTCTAATTGATTTTTATTGTTTTATTGCTCTTTGAACCGGGTTTTTTAAAATTCCCACCATAAAAAGTTTCAAGCTACACAGTAGCTTGAAGCAAATGTTACACAAATCAAGTTACATAGCGCTCGTGCTTCTCTCGAGCTGTTAAGTCCTAGCGAGCGGTACCTCGTAAAAATTATATTATTATTATTTTATTTATCTTACCTAGTTTAACCTTATCCACCCTAAATGTTTCTAATTATTACATTTTTACTTACTTTTATAATAATAAATAAAGAATAGATAAGAAAAATATGAAATATAGCGCTTACCTGTGTTATCTTTTTCTATTTTTCGCCGTCAATTGTCCTTCTACGTTAACTCTAATATTTTATACCAATGCTACTAGTCCACAAAATCATTTTTTCTTTAATTAAATAATGTACGGAAGAACACAGAATAATAACATGTGAAAAGCTGAAACTTTTCTCTAACTGTCACAATTTTTCTGGTTCTCTAAGTACTTACTAGGTACTTGAAAATATTTCTTCTGTCTGGTGGTAAGGTGTAGTGAGAAACA
>NW_013666115.1:257630-270060 GCF_000517525.1 Limulus polyphemus | reverse complement strand
ACAAATTAACAATAACAAAATAGATACACTGATATCAACCTTCTTTTTTTATTTTACTTCTCTTGCCAGCTGCAAGACCAAACCTGAGAAGTTGTAAAAGCATTGTAAAGTGTGAAGTACTTAAATAAGTCAATTTTATCAATATAGATAATAAATTACAGATAAGACTGTCAAACTTTGTAACAAACCGTTGGTAAAATTTTTGTATCTAGACGCGTATGGTATCGCGGCATTAATATCTAGATATGTATCGTATCAGCCCCAACACAGACAGTGTGATTCACAATATATGGAGCTCAGATGGCCATAAAGAATGGGGATAATCATCAGTAAGTTGACCCTTTATATAAAGAATTATAATGTGGAAAACACTTCCTAAACAGACTGAAACTCTGCTCATATTAGCATTCTAATGTTAATGCTTTACCAACTGAGCTACCAAAAATACAAACTTTTCCCATTCTTGGTCGCTGTAATATGATGATACTATAGCTCATTTAAGTTTAAAGTATTATTTCATTGATAATTAAAATACAAATAGAATGGAATTAGGACGTTTTCGGTCACATTTACCAGTTAATTCTAGTGCTAATGATGTGTATTGTATATATGTATTCGCTTTCTGGGATTATTTATTGTCATTGAAGGATGAAAATATAAGAAGAAAAAAAAAATCAGAATTCGATTATTTAATAGCAACACCAGTTTCACATTCACAAATTATGAAAACGTCGTAGAATACTGTTTGTTTGTAGTTAAGCACAAAGCTACACAATTGGCTATCTGTGCTCTGCCACCACGGGTATCGAAACCCGGTTTCTAGCGTTGTGAGCCTGCAGACATACCGCTGTGCCACTGGAGGACTCGTAGAATACTAAATGTCACGGTGTAACGCATGTTATCAAAATTACATTTTAACATTCACGTTTCGCAGATAGTGTGCTGAACTGAACTTCCTTTGGTAAGGACGGTAATACACAAAAATAAAGACAACCAACTTAAAGTGTAACAGAGGCAGAATCCAGAAAGATAGGCAGTTTAAGCCACAGTTCATCTACTGTGATTACCTTAGAAAGTATGCTGGCAGGAAAATGGCCAAATGGTTAGCTTCACAATAAACTTTGCTAGAAGTAAGTCACCCTGCTGAACAGCTCGAAGTTCTTGTCATAATTACTTTCATTGTGTCACCAGGGATGAAAACCAATAGCGTATTCCCTTGACCACCTTTACGGAGTCACGTCGCTCAGAGACAAGCTGGCAAATAACGAAGAAAAATATGATGATATACGACCTTAGTGACTGAAAACAATAAATTAGCGAAGAAAGAAGTTTTTTTTTTTATTAAGAAAACTTATGATTGCACTTTAAGTTTTAGTTATTTCAGTAACGATGTAATGACTGTCATACCGATATTTACGAATATTAATTCAGTAATTGTCAAGCATTTCTTTACTACTCATTATGGAACCGTAAATGAATGTTTCAGTATTTTCTTTAAACAATAAGAATGCTCAAACAATTTCATAACCTAGAGAGAAAGGCAGTATTGTTGCATATATTCTTAATCTAAACATTTCTTGAAAGTTGCGCGTTGTTATTTAGCAAAAAGGAAGGTTATCGTAACGTCATGGGGATAGCCTTAATGACTAAAACTTTCTTCAAAGCTTAGGAAACAACTTGCGCTACATATTAATATATACAAAGTAAGTTGGGCTAGAGTTAACTGTTCAAGCATTCAATGATATGGTGAGCTATTGAACTACTGACTCTGTTATGATTTAGTCAGTTTGAATGTTACTGTGAGCAAGTTAGTTAGAACAATGTTGTGAATATTGAAGTTTGTGTCCTAACAAGACTATAGAGATACGAAATTAACAAGTAGGTGAAGTTTCCATTTAGATGTTAGTCTTATCGTGGAATGTTAGTTACAATAAACAAATAACTTAAAGGAATAAAACGATTTTTTTTTGTTATCGACAAGTGGCCCGGAATTTACGTTATTCCTTTTACTAATCCAATATAGTCCAACAATAGAAACCATTACAGCAACAATGAATAACAGTTCAGTTTTATTAATCTTCAGTGAAAGGTTATACTAATGTTTTAGTAACTGATAGTTTCTATTCTTATGTAGAATAACAGTTCAGTTTTATGTTCTTCAGTGAAAGGTTATACAAATGTTTTAGTAACTGATAGCTTCTATTCTTATGTAGAATAACAGTTCAGTTTTATGTTCTTCAGTGAAAGGTTATACAAATGTTTTAGTAACTGATAGCTTCTATTCTTATGTAGAATAACAGTTCAGTTTTATGTTCTTCAGTGAAAGGTTATACAAATGTTTTAGCAACTGATAGCTTCTATTCTTATGTAGAATAACAGTTCAGTTTTATGTTCTTCAGTGAAAGGTTATACTAATGTTTTAGTAACTGATAGCTTCTATTCTTATGTAGAATAACAGTTCAGTTTTATGTTCTTCAGTGAAAGGTTATACAAATGTTTTAGCAACTGATAGCTTCTATTCTTATGTAGAATAACTTTTCATATTCATGCTCTTTAGTCCAGGGTTATACAAATGTTTTAGTAACTGATAGCTTCTATTCTTATGTAGAATAACAGTTTAGATTCATGCTCTTTAGTCCAGAGTTAAGCAAATACTTCTTAACAGGAAGGAGACTGCGTATATTTTGCAAGAAACAACACAGAAAAAGAAATGGCTATTCTACTTAAAGCTGTTTACCATCCTACACTGTACACTTGTTTTTGTTTTGTCGTGTTTGTAGTTTAAGCAAAAACCTACATAGTGAGCTATCTGTACTCTGCCCGCCACGGGTATCAAAACTCAGTTTCTAGTGCTGTAAGTCCCCAGACATACCATTGTGTCACTGGGGTATACATTGTATGCATGTTTCTTATTTTTCGTTCACCAAGAATACTCACACACTCATAAAACGTATTTATTAATAAGTATGTTTAATTCGCAATTTTTCTCATTGTGCTCTTGTTCTTTCTTAAAAGTACCTCAACACCTAAACTGTCCTAAAATAATAAAACTAGCTTTGAGCTTGTTGTTATTGTCGATTGCATTTTTAAAGGATGGGAGGCCAAATAAACTCAAAGCTTCTTCATCATGAGAAATTAGAAACATGTATTCTAAATTTTTGTATACTGGCCAAACACCAGTGGTTCTACAACATATCATATAACTGAACCCCCTTATATGACTTTTATCAAAACAAGAATAAATAATACTAGCAGCTATTTGTGTCTCTGGGAATAATCAGAGTTTACAGATATTTATTTCAAAGCCAGTTTCTCTTATTTGTTTTTTATATCATTTGCAATTACTGCCATGAAGTACAATTAATTGTTCACCCCTTTGCTTTATATCTTGCTCGTTCGGTGGAAGTTCGTAAGACACGGTGTAGGAAGATAAAGAAAAATAACAAAGCAAATAAGAAAGATGAAATCTAGGATGATCTTAAGCACACAGAGGGCCCAGAACTATTCTAACGAAGCCAATAAACCCTCGACATAATCGTGATGTTTGTAAAGTAAATTGTACGTGCCCAAGTATACCTTGCCATTCATATAAATTAGGTAGCCCTCTACCGGTGCAGTTTCGTTGTTCGTTAAGGAAGTTGCACGTGATCAACTTTCTTGGTGTGCCTTCAACAAAATAAACTTTGATATTTTCCATATTGCTGTTAATTTGCGTTCTTTATTTTAATGACACTGCTACATATCAATTAAAACTCACGTATTCAACACTAGAAACACCTGTATGTGAATGATATTTCACCTTGACGTATCTTTATATTTCAAGTTAAAAATTCTTTATTTATTGTAAAATATAAATAAGACAGCTTAAATAACAAATTTAATTTGTGAAACATTTCAAAGTCATATAAATTCACTGTTTTAACGTTCCATTATTCAGAAGATTTAGTACGTTTATATTAGAACGGTTTTGGAAACTCACCACATCGTTACAGTATATGTTGTAATGCTTGTTCATGCTCTTTCTGATGATCGTGCATCTTGACAATAGCTCTGAAACTTAGTTTCCATTGTAACCGTTCTCAAAGCACACCACTCATTCCTGCTTGCATTTCATGAGCTATCTAGAAGACGACGGTTTCGCAGCACCCGTTTCAACAGTCCGATCACAAAGAAATCCATAGGTGCTGACTCTGGTGACTTAACCGGAATAATTTCGTATGGTAGAACGTGAATGCTTGATTCAATCTCCAGCTGCTTCATATATGTGATGGTTGAACAGAAGATATGACTAGAAGCCTTATCTTGATGAACCCATACCTCACCCTGTTGGCCCTGTTTCCGTACAAAGCTGATATTTCTGTGTTGCATAAAAGTCCAGGACAATGGTCTGATCGTAAGTTGAGTTTACCTTGATTTTTATATCCACTATTCTGATTTCTACCTTGCCCCTTGTGCAGTATCTAATGATTATCATGAACCTCTTTGAAAATGTTTCGCGACATGTCGTGTACCTCTTTTGAATTTTTTTTTTATTTGTTGATAAGTCGAAAATGGTAGAGATTGCTGGAGTAATCAACATACAATATTCTTTATCGAGTGTCACTACTAATTTCCACTTAATCCCGGCTACGTACCGATAATACAGTTTCTATAGTTGGTTTCGTTTTTTTAATATGTCGTGGAAAGATCTTCAGCATTTCCATAGACGTGATTTGTGTCAATTTTCCAGATGGAGATCCTTCTTTTATTGTGTTGCATACTATTGTCTGGAACACATGAATGGCTTTTCCACTGACCATTGGGTTCATGGATTCTCGTCCCTTACAAGATGCTATAATTTTCTTATCACGACTGGGTCTTTTTCTAGATGGCTCTGGTACCTCACGTTGATACTCATTTGTTTTCTAACACTATTTAGTACAAGGGAAATTCCAAATCCCTGATTTTGTTTGTTGTTAAGTGCAAAGCAACACAATGGGCTATCTGTGCTCTGTTACAACACAGGTATTAAGAACAGAATTTGAGCGTTATAGGCACTGAGACTTACCGCTGAGCCACCGAAAGACAAATTCTTGGTCTGAATACGACTTTATGAACATTTTGAGTCGGAACGAACTGTTACTAAGCTTTCTTAAGAGCTATAAATTTTCAAGTCCACCGTAGCTTTAAATCGGCTGTGATTGTCACGAGGCTTTCTGATTTGCATTTTCAAAATCATTTTAATATAAATCACTCAAAACTCTGTATTTTCGATCAACTTAGTTCCGTTGAGTGTCAACGCTACTTTTCCGAATCATTCTAGCCGATATTAAAGTTAATATAATATAAAAATTATAAGTAATTGTCTTACTCACAGTACGTAATCATCAAGTATAAACATGGTGATTTTATATAAAGATAATTTGATTAGCTGAGAGTATAATTTTATATCATTTCATTTAAAGAGCCCAATTTTTTAACACTCTAACTGTAGAGTTTGTTTCAAACTTTTTGGTCATAGAGCCACATTACATTAAGCGCAAGATGTTCATTTACAGTCAGTTTGTCAGGCCAACGGCTAACTTGAATAGTCTAGAATTTAATTTTAAATAATTGTTTGAACCCGTTAAAATAAATTGCATCTGTAAGCGTTTGTTTAAAATTGTCATGCACAAACGACACAGACTTAACATACAGACTTAAGGAAATGTAGCTTTTGACGTATAACTATTAAAGCGATCCTACAGTCCGAAAGTGCGGTTTACGTTCTTAAGGCAATGGTACGCGAGCTTAAGTCCTTCGATTTATAGTTTGGACATGTTAACCACTAGGCTGCGCTCGATCCAGTTGCAAATTTAGCATGCAAGTTGGTATTAAAAACGTATTGTCACAATCTCCTCTCTTGAATCTCATTTTATTTTTTAATTTACTTAATTATCCAAAAACTTTATATTGTACAAACAAAAATGTGTAATTTATTTATCCAGACAAATTTACTGTAAATAGTCTATTTCAACAATTTATATCGTATGAAGTCACTGATCATTTATGTGATTAGAATAACATTCCATGAAAAATAATATACTTAACAAAATCTTTATAGTTCCATTCAATAATATTATGCATGATTAAAAGAACTTTTTTCTTCATATTATACGGCTTAGATAAAATAAAATAAAGCCAATGACGTCAATTCCTAAACCTTTATCGACACAATTTGATGCTTACTAAGTGAAGTGCGTAACCATGAAGTGTATCAAGAAAAACAAAAACAGTCAAATAAGCTTATTTCACTTTGTATGGTTTAACCTGCATTATATTTTTTCAGGTACTTAAGAGAGCAATACAAAATACGCAAACAGATTTGATTTATAAAGTATTAAGCCGTACGGGAATTAGATGTTGAATAATTATCACATTTACCTGATTCAAATTAACAAACCCGAATTTAAATTGCCAAAATATTTAAATTTACGTTTTAAGTCTTTTTGATTATTTCGATTCTTTTTATTCGCGCTAACGCACTAAAGAATAAAAACGTAGGCTTCGCGTTTTATTATGACAACAATATTCCCTAACAGCTACTGAATCTAACAGACCAAAAGAGTAAACTGGTTTTATTCAGCCACACATATTTTATGGTGTCACTGAAATTTATTGCTTTGTTTTCATGAGTCTATGAAGCTTGGTTTTTAAAGCAAACTAGTTATTTGATTCTATATCTTAGAGGCGTAGTTGTTTGTATTGGATTACAAATTACAAAATAGAATCAACATTTATACGTTTTCTTCTTCATGATATACAGATACAGGTTTTGCTTCTTATACTAACTAGAGCACCCGTCCCCTGGACGGAAGTTATGTAAATTCATGATTAATGTTATGAATTTTGCGCAAAGCTACACGAGGGCTATCTACGCTAACCGTCCCTAATTTAGCAGTGAGAGATTAGAAGGAGCTAGTTATCATCACCCACTGCCAACTCTTGGGCTACTCTTTTGCCAACGAATAGTGGGATAGACCATAACATTATAACGTCCCCACTACTTAAAGGGCGAGCATGTTTGATGGGACGGGGATTTCAACCCACGACCCTTAGGACATCAAAAGTTGCTTCCCTTACATGTAACCAGATAAATTAATAACATGAAATAAAATAATTAGAAAACTCCTTCCCTCCCCATAGCATGTCATTCAAAACAGTTTCAATCCAATTCGAGCTATTTTAAAGTGGGCAGGTTAGAAGAGTTTTAAATCTTTTCCCAAATGTTATCACAGTAGAAAATGTGTCACTTTCTGCTGTATCAACATTTAAGTTTGATTACATAATTGTTAAAGTATTGTTGCGTCAGCTAGGTCACGTGACTCGTTCTCTCGAACCTCCGGGAATTGTCGGGAGATTACTAGATATAGGGTAGTCTGGTATATATATAAGAGGGTGACAACGTGACGGAACAATGTGTGTGTAGACAGTGAGTAATTGATCTGCAGTCAGCGAGTATTGTTGAAGTTGAGCACGTTCGTTGTTATGGCATTTGTTTTAGCGCGATTGTTGAAATTAAGTGTACCGTAAAATTATATTCGGAAAGAATAAACCAGTTTTATTAAGTAAGGACTTGTGTCGCTAAAGTTTCGTCGGAACGAATTTACGGGAAATCAATTAACAAACGGAGACGTAACAGTATTTTATTTGGTTACAAAATAAAATGACCAAAATACCACTTCAACTGAAGACGAATTGCAAGATTCAAGCACTTCAATTTCTAAACTAAATACCAATTTAACTTCAAAAACATCTGTTTGATTAGAAAACACAAATAACCAAAATACCAGTTCAACGGAAGACGAATCACAAGATTCAAGCCGTTCAGTTACTAAGAGAATGGATATTATAATGATTCAGCGTAAACAACATTAGGAGTTTTCCTCAGCCAAGATGAATAAATTATTCGGAGAACCAACTGTTGAACATCCTACATAGAGTTATCCGTGAAAAAATAGAGTTGCTTTGGATATAGTCCAGCAACTTTCAAACTTTGTCCTTGTGATTTGTTGATAGACATAGAAAAGCAAACACGAATGGGGAATTGAAGTCTCTTGAATTAAAATGGGAAATCGGTGGGAATAAGGAGAATTTTTGGTATAAAGACATCTTTCCCAGTATACTTGTTAGTTGTGATTTTAGCTTCAATAATATTTTTCACCATAGACTTTACTACGAATCTAGTACCATTACAAAGTTTTGGAGCATCGAGATTTATTAGTAACATTATTGGAGCACCCTTCTTGAGATGTATTTTATGAGCCGGCATGCCAGAAGGTTGTTGTGAATTTAAAAATTTTATTAGATTAGTTGTGGCATTCTTAACATCTGGAACATAATCAAAAGACTTATAGGATTCTTCCTGTAATGTCTAAAACTGGGTCACTTTTATAATCATAATTTGGATCATATGAAAAAGCTGCTAAATGTAAGGATTTGGGCTGTATTTGTCTTTCTGTTCTTAAATTTGCATGTCTTTCTCTATCTCTTTCTTGTTCATTTTCTTGAATTCTTTGAATACTCAATGTCTCTAACCTTGATTCTCTTTTTCATTTTTTGAGATCTTTGAATTCTCAATCTTTCTAGCCATGATTCCCTTCTTCATTTTCTTGAGATCTTTGAATTCTCAATCTTTCTAGCCATGATTCCATTCTTCATTTTCTTGAGATCTTTGAATTCTCAATCTCTCTAATCTTGATTCTCTTTCTTCTTCATTCTCTTGTGATCTTTGAATTCTCAGTCTATCTAATCTTGATTCTCTTCTTAATTTTCTTGTGATCTTTGAGCAGCATTTCTTTCTATGTTACTTTCCAACCTAGAAGTTTTTCTTATGTCTAATTTTGTCTCTCTTTTAGCATCTTTTTTCTTTAAACTGCATAAGATATCTTTCTTCCTTTTGAGGCATTTTCAAACACAATTTTTAGGAAGTAAGACTGAATAGAGATTTTTTTAAAATTAATATCATTATTGAAATGAATTTGTGGCCTATTCATGGAATAATTATAGATAAAAATAAGTTAGATTAACAGCTTCTAATATATAGAAAAGCCAGTGCGTTTTGGTAACGCTGCATTCCAGCAAAGGCTTTATGTCATGTTGCTTAGCAACAAAAGTATAGTCTAATATTGTTGTTAGTACTGAAAGTATAAAGTGAAATGTATAGACAACAAAACTGGAAAAATAGTTATTGATTTATTAATTTAGAGTCTCCGTTGACTATGGAGGTTTGTTTTTTGTTAAAAACATTGGAGATTTAACAGAAAATGGCTTGATTCAGAAACGATATAAGTTTAAAATTGAATCGATGTTATTATTTTCCAACCTAGATGTTATTTTTCCTTTTGTTTCATTTTGTCTCTCTTCTCTCTTTCTTTCAGCATTTTTTTTTCTTTCCGCTAATAAGATATCTTTTATGTTTTTGGAGCATTTCCAAACATAATTTTTAGGAAGTCAGGTTTTAAAATCAATTTCGACTGAATAGAGATCTTTTTATGGGGGAGGGTGTGAAACTTATGTTGAATATTTTATATATGGTATAAACTCACTGTGAAATATAAAGCATCTTAAGGTCTACCATTAGTCCTACTCTTTGTATATCAATATTAATCAAAGAAATATATGTTTCACTCCCACTGCACCTGGTTTTGAACACCATTAGTTATAGATATAATATGTTTCTATATCATTATTCGCACGTGTTACTTATACTCTCGTTCTTAATCCAGCATTACTGACCTAGTTGTTTATTAATCAATCGTTTTTTCAATGTCTTAGTATTATATATCCTCATGCGTTTTGTTATGATAGTTAATAAATATACAATATTTCTTAAATCAAAGGATGAATTGTTTGTGAGAAAACCAACTTTCTAGCAGATTCGCAGCGATAAGCATCGTATTCCAATGTAACATTATTATTCACGAACTATGTTTTTACATTAAACGCATTTACGGGTAGATGTCGTTGCGTAGGTTGTAATGACTGCTTAGGAGTAAATTGCGCCTGGCTAACTTGAATTTCAGTGATCATAACGTGGGATAAAACAATGAAATTGTATTTAAGGGATTATTCGTCTCTTTGTCATCATCTCATAATTCATTTCTCCAGGAAGTAGTTATCAATAAAAATATTAACGTAATATCCTACCAGAGTTTATGATAAACTGATTGTACTTTACTGATTTGTCCACCATTTTACGAGATTCTCGTATGAGAATATTATTAACACAGTTATCATTTCCTACAAGTTTTATAAAGAGTTAAAGCTTCTCAATCTAAAAAATACGTTTGCCATGAAATATGTGGTTCAAACTAAGAGACTTTAGTGTAAGCGATGAAACGTTTTTGTGCTTAATAATCGCAGCTTTAAAGAAACACCTTAAAGTCATTCGTAAGATGTAAATATATATTACAACTTATACAAGTTGTTGTTCAGAACAAATAATCAGTGTATAGTTTTCAATACAAGGAGTATAGTTTGAACGTTATTTGTTTTTCAAACCCAATTAGATATCACTAAAGTTTTTGTAATTTACAAGAGGACAAATAAGGATCCATCGTTAAATGAATACAGAAATTGTTGAAATCGAAAACATTTGTACGTTCCTTAAATATTATACCTGTTTGAATTAACTTTACTGTAAACAATGTAAATATGCGGACTAGATCATTTAGAATAGAGCCAATGAAATTATTTTCTAGCTCTTTATCGACACAATTTGATGATTATTAAGTAAAGGCGAAACCATGATCGTCATAAATATTTGTGAAAAACGTACAATTGTTTTCGTTTTCCTTAACTTTGTAATTATGAAATCTTACTAAGTACCGACGGTTTAAAGAATTAATATAACAAATGTAGTTCACAAAAAATGGGAGAAATTAAGTCACTTTACTTTTAGGGTACGTTTGTAAAAATAACCTCGAAAATCTGGACATGATGTTAACATTAAAAGAATCAATGTGTTCTCAAGTGTATTTTATTTCTTATCGTTGCAATGTTTCTTTCCGTTTTACATTTCATATGAATAGATTTCAGGTTTCTATTTCTATTTCTACGTAATCTAACCTACATAAAAGCCTCTGTGTGTGTCACGTCACGCCACGCTTGGTTTTTGAAATAGGAGTAGTCATAAACGCCACAATTCATTTATCCAGATAGAATAGTTCGATTACTGTCTGCCCATTACGAATTTAGTAACGGGAGTGCAAGGGGCCGTGAGGGGAGTACCATGAAACCTTATAAGTGTAGTGAGTGTTGGTATAATAAGCCTGAAGTATTGGAGACGGCTTGAATGGGTAACATAAGATAACAACAAATGTACAACGTTTCGACTAGGTTTTGTTATGTTAAACTTATATTAAAGTTTTACTTTATTACCCATTCAAGCCGTCTCCATGCATTATAAGCCTGAAGTATATAAGACGTAGTATGGAATCACCTAGACTAGAGCCTACAAGTTTATATAAAGAGTTGAGAGCTTCTCAATCTAAAAATACGTTTGTCATGGCAAATAATTTACCGATGTTTGACTGACTCGACTGCACTTTTCTTTCTCTTTTTTATTCTTTATATCTTTAAACAACACTAGGCGACGTGGACACAGTGTTCATAATAAACATCTTACAGAGTAGACTGTACTGAAGGCAGTCCTTTTCAACACAACCACGATTCAACAGTTATCGCTTCAAGAAACGAACAAAACACGTATTACATGTCAAATCCACAATTCTTGTTCATCATTTCGTTGCAACAGCTCTAACTAATTTATACTTCTAAAAACAATATTGCACTCTTAATAATGTTTGTATTCGTAAATGGCTGAATAAGCTTTATTTGTTTACCGCTATCAAAACTTGTCTGAAAATAATAATCGAAACAAAAATATTTACTTTTTGGAATAACTTATAAAAATCTAGAGTTGTATACACTAATTGTAACTTATTGTATCTACCTATCTAAATTAGAGTATTTTATCGTGTTTGTGTTTTTTTTCTTAAATATAAACGTTGCCAAGTATTAGTGTATTATGAATAAGCTAAAAATAAACACACCTGTTCTTTTTTTCTAATTTTAGAAATACTTATGTTCTTTTTCAAAGCAATACTCAAAACATACTGTGTCGATGACTTATTAAGATTCACGCATGTTTCTTTTTCCTTTAAGCATGTTACACAGCGATTCCAGCCTATAACTTTATTAAATAGATAAGACACCTTAGAGAAATAAACTTTAAAAACATATTAACTGACAATCAAGTAATCAAACTCTCCGCTCGGCATGGTCTCGCAATCTGTGGGGCGGGGGTTCGATTCCTCATCACCAAACATCATCGCTTTTTCATTTGTGGAGGCGTTATAATGTGGCAGTCAATCCAACTATTGTGTGTAACGATTTGTATTATATATTC